>NC_046156.1:130307521-130607521 GCF_011064425.1 Rattus rattus
ATGAACTTATGGACACACTAGTTGATATTGTAATATTAAAAATAAACATCATAAGTAAATGGTTGTAAAAAGGTTAGGATAGATGAAAACAATTTGAGATGACAAAGAGCAAGGCTGGTCTAGCAACATACAAATACAGGGTGAACGTGAACAGTTGGTACGGAATAAAACATATTACATAAAAGCTGTTCTTATTACATGATATCATATGATTTTTTAAAGTAAATGAACATTAAGCTAAGCATTAGTTGCAACTTGTGATGATCAGCCAGTTTATATATTGTGGAGATGTCCTTTTGACTCAAGTCACTAGCCAATTTTCAGGACAATGGAAAGGAATCATACTCAGTGATTTGTTTTCATCCCGACTTTGTTGGCTATAAAGAAATTACTCAACATCCTTGTCATTAAAGTTCTTCTAGGAACCATAGGAAAATCAAGGGGCAACTTGTAAATGATGTCTCTGGCATCAGTCATTTTTTTATCAAGCTATTTGATTCCAAATTATCATCATACAGTATGGACATTCTTCCATCTTTTAAAAGATCTGTTGTACTTTTTAATTTGTGTGTGTGTGTGTGTGTGTGTGTGTGTGTGTGTGTGCATGTGCATGTGCATGTGCCTGTGTGTGTGCGCATGTGTGCATACATGCGTGTGCATGTGTGTGTGTGTGTGTGTGTGTGTGTACATGCGCGTGCGCATGAATACAGGAACTTATGGAGGCCAAAAGATGGTGTCAGACACATGGAGCTAGAGATACAGTTATGAGCTGTTTAATCCGGGTCCTGCAAACAGAACTCATGTCTTTGGCAATAGTAGTAAGTTACTTAACTGTTGAGCTGTCATCCCCTCAGCCCTGACTCTGTATTCTAAGTTTTAACTGGAACCATAAGATTTCTTATTCTCTCAGTTTGGAGCCTTGGATTTTCTAAATATTATAAAAAATTTTTCCAAAATAGAAGTACTTATAATTTTTAATAGTTGAATTTAAAATATTTCATTTTCAAACCAAGCAATTATATTCATGAAACTTAGATACCACACTCATAGTATGCCATCGACAGAAATTTCAGCTATCAGAAATGCTCTGCAGACATGGCATTGCATGTTTAGGTTTGTAAAGTAATTTTTATGCACAAGGCTTTCTGCTTGATGTACTAGGACTAAGATAAGCCTGACATCCTGACTGTTTGCCTTTAAGATATAGATTAAGTCCTGGGGCTGTAGCTCACTGATAGGGTTCTAGCCTCATATACACAGAGTCCTAGGCTTCAGAACCTAATTTCCACAAGGAATGTCCTTACATAGTCGTATGAAAAGGTCGGGATCCTGTACATGAAAAATTAGGCTGTAAAGGACTCCAATCCCTGCCTCTACTTGTTCAGCATCAGATCAGTAGGCATACCCATGAGTCCTCAAAGTCCTATAGTACCGTAGGAAAAGACTCACAGACAAGCAAAGAGGAGAGAATCATCCAATAGACAACCAAAATGGAGGTCAGTACAACATCCCGAAAGATTTCCTGAACCACTTCCTCCAAGGATAAGATTAAACATCTCAAATTCAGCCCAGATGAGATTCAGTCCATAAAGATACCCCCCTCTAAATGGCCAAACCTTCAAGCTGATAAAAGAATACTAATATGACTGATTCCTGATACAAATGTCTGATTCTAACTGCAGCAAAGGACAAGGGAATTTGTCAAGATAAAGAACTCTGGATCAACACTTCTCATTTAGTCATAAGGCTTGCAAAACTCCCATAATGAAAAGATTACTACAAACAACAACAACAAACAAACAAACAAAAATACAAACCTACACACCATACCAAATATCTTTTGATGAACTTCATAATAAGTATACACACACATTTATAGTTATTTCTGATTGTGGCTAGTACTGTAGCCCATTGTGGGACACCTTCCCTTTGATCCTCATCACCAAGAAGCAACAGTCCAAACAGCCTTCAGTTGTGGAATGTGCAGGAATGTTGTAGCCAATTGTGAATTCTTTGATAGATGTATCTGAGCTAAAGGACTACCGTTTCTGGAATGATATTTGTCCATCTGACCTATTCATAACCAGAGGCTTTCTCAGTGGAACTCATCAGCAGGCATTTCCCTCCTTCAGGTATACTACAGAGCATCATGTTTGCTTTAATGCATGTGCACATGTGAGTCACATTAAGTAATAAGTGTCATGTCCTGTGTAAGCATCTTTAGCAGTATGGTTAGACTTACTGACTCCCTGCTTCACCTGCACAACCTGGCTTTAGCTTACAGTAATTTTTCTAAGAGCATTATTATTTGTCGTGATACTGCATTTTTTATTTTCATATTGTAATACAATTATATAATTCTCCCCCTTATTTTCTTCCTTTCCTGGCAGCTTGCTCTATTTATTTCTTTTTAAAATAAAGAATCATGACTATTTTTATGTTTAGTGAGTTGATTTCTACACACTATTATTTATTTCATTCTATTTTGTATTGCTTAATTTACAAGATACCTTAAATGTTTTTATGATTATACTGAAAATGTACATTGCCTGAATTTCATGAAGTTATGGGACAACTCTTTGACATGATAGAATGAGCTAGGAAAGATCAGGCACTCATTATATCTATATGCAGTGATTATTAAGTCTTACTAAATCAAATTAGACATCAGCTAACTGGAGGACAATGTCACAGTGCAGACTTATACAGAAAACAGGGTTCAGCAGTGAAAGAGGAGTGGGAAACAAGCAGTAAGTGCAAGTGAGAGTGTTACAGAGAGTCTCCAGAAAAAAAAACTTATTTCAGAATAGAAAAAATACAATTCTCTGTCAGATAAGTTGAAAAATACAATAAAGGCATTATAAAACAAAAAAGAAAATATTGCTGTTTTTTAATGGTTTTGTTTTGTTCTTTAACAATCTTCACTTACTGAAATTCTCAAGGCAATGTTTAATATTACTTTTTATTAATTATTTTATTTATTTACATTTCAAATGTTGTTCCCTTCCTGGTCTCTCCTGCACAATCACCCCAGCCCATTCCTCCTGCCCTTTCCCTCTAAGAGGGTGCTCCATCACCCACCTACACACTCCAGTCTCACCCCTCTAGCATCAAGTCTCTTCACTGGGGCAAACAAGTCTCTACAGGACCAATGACTTCCCCTCACACTGATGCCAGATAAGACAGTCCTCTGCTACTTAGTCCTCTGCCAGGGACCCACCCATGTACACTCTTTGCTTGGTGGCTTAGGCCCTGGTAGCTCTGAGGGGTCTAGTTAATCGATATTTTTGTTCTTCCTATGGGAGTGTAATCTGCTTTAGCTCCTTCAGTCTATCCCTATCTCTTCCATTGGGGTCCCTGGCCTCAGTCTGATGGTTAGTTGTGAATGTCTGTGTCTGTCTTAATTTGGTGCTGGCAGAGCCTCTTAGAGGACAGCCATACCATACTGCTGTCCACAAGCAGTTCTTGGCAACAGCAATAGTGTAATGGTTTGGTGTCTGCTCATGAGATCCTAAGTTGGGGTAGGCTCTGGATGGCCTTTCCTTTACTCTGTCCTCCATTTTTCCTCATGTTTCCTTTAGGCAGGAACAATTCATATATGCTCTTTTGGGTGTAGGTTACCTCATTTAGGATTTTTTTCTAGTTCCATCCATTTGCCTGAAAAATATGTGAAGTCATCACTTTTAATAGCTGAGTAGTAGTCCATTGTGTAAATGTACCACATATTCTATATCCATTCTTCTGTTAAAGGACATCTTGTTTTTTTCCAGCTTCTGGCTATTATAAATAATGTTGCTAAGAACAGAGTTGAGCATGTATCCTTGTTGTACTTTGAAGCTCTTTTGCGTATATGCCCAGGAGTGGTATATCTGGTCCTTGAGTAGTACTATGTCCAGTGTTCTGAGGAAACTCCAGGCTGATTCCACAGTGGCCGTACCAACTTGCATTCTCATCAGCAGTGGAGGAGTGTTCCTCTATTTCCCCATCCTCATCAGTATCCACTATCTCCTGCATTTTTGATCTTATGGCCATTCCTCTCTTTAGGTTAGGGAAGGTTTCTTGTATAGCTCTGATGAAGATGTGTTCTGGCCCTTTGAGTTGGGAATCTTCACTCTCTTCTACTCCTATTATTCTTCTCATTATTATTTGGTATTTTCATTGTGTACTGCATTTTATTTTCTTTGACCTTTTTGTCAATCTCTTCTATGGTATCTTCATCACCTGAGATTCTCTCTGCTATCTCTTGTATTCTTTTGCTGATACTTGCGTCTGCAGCTCCTGACTTCTTTCCTACGTTTTCCATTTCCAGAGTTGCCTTGATTTATGTTTTCTTTATTGTTTCTACTTCTATTTTTAGGTCTTGGACTGCTTTATTCAATTATGTCACAGGTATGATTATATTTTCCTGTATATCTTTGACATATTTATTTGTTTACTATTTAAGGGATTTTACCTGTTTAAACTGTGTTTTCCTGTATTTCTTTAAGTGAGTTATTTATGTCCTCCCTAAAGGTCTCTATTATCTGCGAGAAACTGGATTTTGGTCAGTATCATGCTCTTCAGGTATATTGGGCTGTTCATGGCTTACTGTGGTGGGAGAGGTGGGTTCTGATAGCATGAAAGTATACTGGCTTTTGTTGTTTATGATATTGTGCTTGTCTCTTAACATCTGGTTATCTCTGGTGTTAGCTTGCCAGGATGACTCTGTGTGAAGCCTTCCTCCTGTGTCCTTGGGTTGAAGTAGATTTACTGGTAGATCTCTGGCCCTATCTGTAGCCTATCTTCTGGGAGATTTGCAGACTGCTGCCCTGACTGCAGCAGATATCCTGGGAACCCTTTCTCTTACTTGTAGTAGTAAGTCTTTAGTTGAGTTAGACACTGGAGACAATGAGAAACAAATGATATTATAAGAAAATAGTGGTGGGCCATGGATAGTGCAGAGAGTGATGTAAGCATTAAGGTTATTGTCATTTACAAGGCTATCTCTCACTTAATTTTGAGGAATCAAACAAAGTGATCTTTCCTACCTTATTCAAAACTATAAAGACAAAATATTTGATGATGGCTCCTGCATTCCCATTTTATTATGCATCCTATCTTATATAAGCCTATAATGAAAGTGCCATTCCAAGTACAGGTGGAAAACATCATGATACTCCTAAGATAAAGCTGGATAAGGGACCATAACAGCCTGATAGGAAATCTTACTTAAGGGTATGATGTTAAAATAGTCCTGGGCTTTTACACATGAATTAATAGACAGAAAAATAGAACTTAAATACCAGAGAAAAGGGATATGCTTGATTTGAATATATAATGAATCCTTCCAAAATAATAATTAAGGTTTGATGTGCTTCATATTCCTTATGAAGGCAAGCAAGTTCCCAAGACAATCTGAAAGTTCTGAGAGAGAGAGAGAGAGAGAGAGAGAGAGAGAGAGAGAGAGAGAAAGACTGTAAATCAATACATTCTTTAGAATAGATGATGATGACCAGTTGTATTGATTTCCATGAGGCAGTAAATAGCAGCTGACAGTAGAACCGACATGACTGAGAAGAAATTAGCTCAAGGCTTTGACAATGATTAAAATTTAAAAAATTATAAGAATGGAAGGAAAGAAAATACTAGCTGAAATTGCATTTATTAATTTTTAAGGTCTTATATAAACCTTGGTTTAAAATTAATATGTATGATATTAATGATAAACACACACATACATATATACAATAATAAACCAATTGGAAGAATTTCAATTTTCTCGTCTCTGATATCATTTTTTGAGTTTATCTTACACACTTTTTAATACTCCAAAAGAGCAGACTGACACTCTGAGAGTTCTTTTCACGAGAACAGAATGCAAGCCTTACTTTTATTATGTTGGCACACATAGATATAGATTTAGATACAGATATAGATAATGAAAATTGCTATAATTAATATTTACACAGAAAATGAATATTTCTATGTAGTCAATGTTATTTTTGCTCTTACTTTTTTATCTGCTGCTAAACTGAGATAGCTCACTTACCCGTTATTTCAACTTTACTATTAGTTCACATCTGTTGTACAAAGTTAAACGATTTCTTGGTACATGACAATTCATTCGAAGCAATGTACTTGAATCATGATTGCGCCTCTGCTATCCCTTCTTATTCTAGTCTCCCATCAGCTCTCCTTTGCGCTTCCAAATCTCCGGTGGTACTGAATTCACTTTAAATGTGTGATTACAGATACTTCTATGACACATGTTTCAAGGATATATTAAGAAGACTTGAGTGTGTAACCTGAGTTGTTTATATGGATATATCTTCACCTTAAGCTGTAGCAGCTAGCACAATCTCAGGAAGCACAGCGATTCAGATGGGGTTTGTAAAGTTCTTTGGATCAGGACCCCTGTATAAATGTAAGCATGGAGTGAGAGGCCTTTCCAGCACTTAGACTAGTGCCCATGAAGTATCTTTTGACAGTTACTGTTGCATCATGCCAAAGCAGAGCTCTCTAGCCATCAGCTCTCATTTCTTGTGCTTGTTAGCACTCTGTGTTTATTGTCTATGGATTTCCCTTCAAGCAGTCAGAGGCAAAGCAATTACTTTGCAATCACTGATTTGGTCTTGATCTGGTGTGCCCCCAATAGAGCTTTGTAATAACATTCAACACAAAGTAGAAAGCACCATGTTTTATCGTTCCATTCTGTTTCATGATAGCGTGTCATATCCCAGTTCACCTAACTAAATATTGAGTATTGTTATTTTAGATACTTTTCAAAGAAATAGCACAGTGGATTCCTGAAGCAGAGTCAGAAGGTCAACTATCGATGCTAATAGTAACCTATGGTTTATAATATTATGGTTTATAATGCAATTTGGTCACATTTACTGTGCTACAGGTACAAAATTAGTGTCATTTTCTCCTTTTAAAAATTATTTCCTGCCTTTCTCTTCTGCTAAGAAAACAATAGGTATAAAATGTCAAGAAATAATATGCTTTGGGTGATATTAAATAACCTATTTTAAATATATTATAATATAATCTGTGTAAATGTCTGTAGCAGGATTATGGCCCACTGTCAAAAATTGAATATGATTCACATTGAAAATATACAAACAGAGTTTCTGTTCACATCATTCTTTTTGGAAATAATTCAAATTAAACATCCTGAAACATGGATAATTTTCGTTGCTTTCTTCCATATGCATATTCAAATTCTCATTGGACTACGAAGAAACTATCACTTCTGAATGCACACAGAAGTATGTATACGCACACACACACACACAGACACACACACAGACACACAGACACACACACACACATACACACACACAGATATATATATATTCCTTTATGCTTTGCCAGAACAGAAAATGCTTCCAAACAGACTATTTGTTTCCACTAGCTCTTTTAATGAAATTCTCTGACATCGAGCCTAATTGATGTATTCTCTAGAGAACTTTCCTAGATGCTAAACCTTCTCTTTCAGAAACACCATCTCTAAGCATTATTCCGTCTAATGAATGTGGCACAAATTGAAAAACAGAAAAATATTGCATTCCTCTTTATAAACTTGAACTCCCAAAGTAATAACTTTAAGCCTTTTTTGTTTGTCTCTGATAAGAAGAATCAAATACTTTGCCTATGGTCACTTTTTTCCCTTAATTCACTTCACATCCTTAGCAGTCCCTATTCTAGACTAGGCACACATATTTAACTCAGCAATAAAAACTAAATGTTTTGGTACTGTTGAGCAGAAATGTTGAGCCAAAGGCAGTTGCTATTGGCTGCAGAGCTAATTCTTTTGGCAACAGCTTGATTCTTATTGTTTGCACATAATTAGTTAGTTGGATGCCTGTGAGAACAAGATAATTTATTTAAAAAATATGCAGATGAACCACAACTACAGATCTTGCATCCGAAAATTCCTTTTAGTATTTTAACTACTCGCTGTATCCTACCATGAAGACTTCAACCCCAATCTGCTTATTTTCCTTTACACTAAAGATAGTTTTGTGGCAAAAAGAATCTGACCAAAGCTAAACAATACTTTCATTATACTGGAGTGGAAATTTTAGATTCCAAGCCTCTACTCACTGTATCAGAACATTAGGGAAAACAGATCCTTCTTTCCTGCATTTCTGTCAAACCACGTCTTAATATACTGTTGGTATTTATGTTACTGGACTTGGATCTTCTGTCCAAAGAATCACAGAATGGAATGCTTCAATGGTCAAAACTTTTTTTTATCATAGATCTGCATGTTGGTGGTTAAGATGAGTGGCAAGGAGATGATGTGTCTAATGAGGACTATGCCCTCGGCTTCCAGAAGTCCATGTTCTCCCAGAATATCATCCCAGCCTCTTATCATAGTGTGTTGACAGGCCTCAGAGGAAAATGCAGAATGTTAGGTGCCTATGCTCAAAACACAGTAATCCCATCAATTCAGGAACCCACTTATGACCTCAATTAATTTTAATCTCTTTCCCAAAAGTCTCATGTGCTAGTGTAGACACACTGGCAGTAAATGTATTAACAAGAGTTTTGGATGAATAAAAGCCCTAGTTTATGCTTATGACCTAAAGTTTAGAGATGCTTACTCTTTATTAATAAATAAATATTGTTATGTTTAACTGGAATACAAGATGTAACTCTATTTTCAGTGTAACTTGGCACAGTTATTTTAGGAAACTGGCATTTGACAGTTTCTTTAAAAGGTGGGTTCTCCCGCCATCTTGTTAAAGACCTTTCCCATGGCTAACTGATGCCCAAGCCTGCTTCACACTGCCTAAGAAAAGTTTTCTAAGTTTCCTAACTCCTCTTTGATCCAGTCTTAACCTCTCAATGCAAATGGTGTCAAGATCGGTAGCATACATTTACTTTAATATCTGTGTCACTGCTTTATAATATTGAATGAATATGAATTTGTTTTCTTGTTTTATTTTTTAGAAGGATATCTTAATGGCATTGCTATTATTTTCTTTACAGCCCACTTTTGTGCAATTCATTGGTTTGATAAATAAGTTAAATCAATAAATTAAATTGATACTACCATGAGCTTAGTGAATATTCTTTCTACACTAGAAAAGTATTAATTTATTGACTAAGGCTCAGGAAAAGATGCCACAGGAAAGGTCTCTAATGAATATCAGGAGCATAGGAAATAACTTTGATAAAAAGAGGAAATTCATGTCCAGTATTTGTGACATGCTTAGATATTCTTATTCAAAGTTGTTAACAAATACATTGTATTTAATGATTAAATCTTTCCATCTATAAACAGGAGCTTTTGTAAGGAGCTAACTGGTTGATTTCACTGTAAATCATCCTAGAGAGGTTTTATCACAACTAATCCAAAGGAATGAGGGCTCTTGAATGTTTCAATCATTTGTAGACAGGGCATTAAAAATCACTTGTGATTTAAAAAAGAATATAAGCAAATATGAATCCAAAGAACTGCTGTGGGCTTATACAAGTGCTTTTCTCTACAACATAGTCATAGTAGAATTTCAAGGGAGGACTTCATTTTTCTCCAATAGAATAGAATAACCTTGAAACTATATACATACATTTGAAATGTTTTCTACCTATTTCTTAACATCAAGTATTCATATTGTGCACATGATTTTGTTTCCTATTAGCTTAAAATTTTATAAAAAATATGTCACAGAAATTCTTCCTGTGAAATATCATATCCATGACTCTGATAGCCAAGGCATAACTACTTTTAGTCTGTAAGTTTTTGTTTTTGTGAACAAATCCAAGCTGAACATACAAAAACAGGAGAGAACCTGGCCCTGAAGAAGGGTAGTTTCTGTTGATTATTGGCTGCTGCTTTTTTACTTAATATTAACTCCCTGATTGATATCATAATTTGTAATAGGCACCAGACCTAAAATTTCAGTGGAAAGTTAGTTTGAAAGTTTTAAATAGCACCCAATTTTTAGTAACAAAATGATATAACATCTCCCCATGGCATTTTGAAAGGTTTAGCTATTTTCAGTTACTTCTCAGAAGAATGAGCAATAAAGTCTCATTTCTTTTTTTGTTTTTTTAATTGGATATTTATTTACATTTCAAATGTTATCCCATTTCCCAGTTTCCCATCCATAAACCTCTTATCCCATCCTCCCCAACCAATTTCTTAATCATTTTTATATACTAAATTGTGCATTATACAGAGGAGGAAGTAAAGAAATAAACAAGATAGTAAAGAAAAGAAAATTATTTTGCCAAAGAACCTAAATTAGTGAGGGTTTTTAAAACAGCTTAGTAATGTTTGCTGAATCCTCACTGGGGTAGCAATTATGTCTGGTTTTGGCCCCTCATCCACAAGGGAATACCCTGCACTCATCAGAGAACTCAGAAAAGCTTTCTTTGTATGAGTTACATCATGCTTCTCATTTTACTGTAGGTATGCTTTGCTCACACGAGCAGTAATTTCAACTTTTCTTAAAAAATAACAGAAAACAAAAAAACTATTAATAAAAACAAACAGGAGATTTCTTTCTGATGTATGTTTCAGAGACATTGTTTAGCATGTGTAAGGATCTAAGCTTTTGTTCTCATCACAATCCCAGTGAAGCACAAAACATATCTTTTATTGCATGTTCATTCAAATATGCATTTTCTTAGAGAGGGGAAGTACATTATATGGGCAAATTGGCATGTGCTAGTTGAGTTCACCAGAATCTTGCTCTGCATGCAGGATCTCTCCCCAACCTTCAGACTCAAACATTCGTTTCCTAAGATTCCTTGTGTGCAAATGCACTGATACCAGTAACTGTGTAGCAGTGAGGGATAAAGAGAAGAAGACCACCTCATATTAAAAGTGTACACTCAAAACCACTAAAAAGTTGAACAATTTCTAATACATGTTACTAGTTTTTAATCCCATGGTATAAAAGTACCTGCATGAGAATTGAAGCTGGAAACTCAGCCATAGGAAGCTGAGCCTTGTAGTGGAAAATCAGTGGGGAGCTTAAGGTGACTGCTTCTAGTTGGTTTCTCATGGATACTCTGAGAACCTGGTTAATCAATATTGATCTTTGTTGTCCTTGGCAGATTTACCCAAGCAGACTACTATATGCCTGAAACTATGAGAAACTCTTGGGATTTTCTTAATGGGCCTTTATCAGTTGTCTGATAGGTGCCTTAAACATTCCATTTGAGGGCATTTTGCTATTATCAAATTCTTCTATAAGCTTATCAATCAATCTGTCTACCTATGTAGAAATTTACGAAGTATTCTTTACCAGGGTCCCTATCTATATATTAAGTAAATTCAGTCATTCAAAACTCAAAATATAAATGCTCTTGGGCCTCAATGACTAAAACTATGCCCTTGGAATATATGAACTACACTGAGGGGAATATGTAGTTCTTATGTATAACAAAGACAGTTTGGTTTCCAAATTTTGAGGTATAAAAAAAATTAGGGAATAGCTCTAAAGTTCTATGAATGGTCATGATTGTTAGCAGTATAAATGATATTTTTGCTTACATAGAGGCAATATGTAAAATCTATGGGCAGCAAATATGACCATTATTCAACAATATGTTGATATAGCACATGTGTGCTTCAAAGATGAATTATTGAATTGTTCTGTAGACATAACCTATCATGGCCCTTACACTTCATCTTTGAGTTTAATACAATATAATTTTAAAATAACGACTTCATGTGTGGATATGAAGGTATGACAGATTAGATGTACATGTGTTGTTTTTGCTTGATATCCCACACCTAAAATGTGAGTGTTCATATTACTAGAATATCTGTAAAAAAAATTAATTCCTAAAACCATTGAAGTTTTAGTCCTAACTCAAAAGCACAGTTTATTATAGTTTTCCATAAAACACTGTAATCCTTAATGTCAACACTGGTAAGGAAGTTCATGGTCAGATTTTTCCATTTTTATCATTGGGAAATTAGAGTATTGGGTAAACATAAGAAGAAGAATCATTTCATTGGATCAGTGTGTGGACGCTCGTGTGTGTACACACACACACACACACACACACACACACACACACACACACACACACACACACATATATATATATATATATATATATATATCCATAGATAAAATGTCTTTATTGTCTTTACTAGTTTACTACCCAATTCAAAAATCATATCTCTTTTCATGCTTGTGTTTGTTTCCTTCTGATCAATGAATTGAAGGGCACACATATGATTAAAGTTTGAGATTACGCAGTGTGTGCTCAGTGATAGCTAAAGATGCTTCTGGAAATCACTAGATGATCATATTGTAAAAGCCCATAAACCTTTCACAAAAACATTTTGGTCTATCTAATTGATATGTAGTATTTTAGAGTTATATATTAAGAAACAATGAATGAGAAGTTCCATTTTTAAAAAGAAAAGTTTCCATGGAATATTTCAAATTTCAAAGGAGAGCTTCATGCTAATTTATTTCTTTTAATATTTTGCTTTTTAAATTTACTTATATGTATATGTATATGTGCCTAATTTGATCAAGAGTTCAACAAATGCTTTAGATCTGGAGCTAAAAGCAGTTGTGAAAGATTGGATATAGGTAGACGTAAGAAATTTCAAATCCTTTGCAAGTATAGTTCAAATTCTTATCCACTGAGTCACCTCTATATTCCCAATTTAACTAATATAGAATGTCACAATTTTCTCATTTATATTTTAGGGATTTGTTGACAATACTTGTGGTGGTTTGATTTATAATGGTCTCTATTTGAATGTTTGTTTTCCAGTTGGTAGAACGGTTTGAGAATAATTGGGAGGTTCAGCCTTATTAGAGGAGGCATAATATGAGGGATGAGTCCTGATGTTTTATAAGCCAATGACAGGCCCTGTTTTCTGCTGTGTGCTTATGGATCTGATGGAAGTTCTCAGCTTCTCCTCCAGTGCTATGCCTGCCTTCCTGCTGTCATGCTTCTTACCATGGTAGTCATGAACTTACTCTCTGAAAGTATAAGGAAATCCCCAAACATATGCTTTATTTTCACAAGTTTCCTTCATTGTGTCTCTTCATAGCAATAGAATAATAATGAAGAAAACTATCCATAAGAATTACTATTAGCTGTCAGTAACATAGTGAAGCAAATAATCCTTGTGTGTCTCAATTCGCACATTAATGGAATCTATTTGTGAATGAGAAAGAGGCCGAGGAATTGTGCATGCTGCCCCTGGTTTTAGGGAGAGGTACATAAAATCCAGAGTTTGAAATAGCTTATTGGAAGCATCTGTGTTGGGTAACAGTTTTCTTGGAGATTTAAATATGTCACCTTCAGGGAAGATTGTTGAGGAGAAAGGTAAAACCCTAGGATACTTTCAGGAAGTCCCTGAAACTGATCAGATTCATTAGGTCCCTCACTTCCAGAGTAAACAATACAAACTGAGAGTTCCTCTTAGAGTGAAGAAAGTTGAGCTGCACAGAAAATGCTAAGACAAGACAAGCGACCAGCTACCAGGCCAAAAAAAAAAAAAAAATATGCATACTGAGAAATCAGCCACGCTGTCTGGAAGAAGTTTAGATCAACTGAGCCACCTGGAAAGGACACTCTAATTGAGCTGGCTGCAGGCTGTCCACTGTGCTTCAGGTTCTTAGCTTTGGGAGCTGTCATCTGTAATGGAGTGGACTCTGAGTCTTTAAGTAATTTATGTTCCTGTAAGTCACTCATACTCCTATGTAACTCTAATAAAATTCATGGTTTATCAAGTTGGACTTTGCTGATATCCATACTTTGGTTTGTCCTTGTTCCCTTATCTGGAATGAATAGATATGTTGCTACTTCCCCGAAAAAGTTTTGCCATTCAGCAATCTGGATAATACCTCAAAGCAAGTTAATCCTGTAGCAGGGCCTCAGCTCTCAGAATGCTGACTAGTACACATTAACTATTCATGATGCTTGCTGTGCCTCTCTCCCAGCCTAAATAGTACATGAAAATTCTCTTTGGCAGTGACACTGTCTGTGGGTATTTTTTAGTCAAACATAGTCACACTGCAATAACGTAAGTGAAATTTAGACATCTGCCTTCAGATCACTTGAGATTCATTTATAAAAAATGCATAGATTTATAAAAAAAAGTATCTAACACCATATAAAATCACTTCTCAAATGAAGTGAATGAATAATTTCTGCCAAGTAGAAATTTACATTTAATTAAAGTATAATTAATTTATGTTGTAAACCTTCTGAGAATAAACAGCCCTGGAAATATATGTGTGTGTAGACTTCACTGCAATGGATAGTATTTGATCTCTCAGAAATTCTTTTTAATATTTAAATGAAACATCACAAGTAAAAATATTTTGTTGTGCTATTTAAATTTTGTTGAGCATGTAACATTAAACAGGCATATTTTTAAAGACACAAATATATTTTTGGAGAATTATTAAGAATAGATTTTTCATATTTTTCTTATATATTATAGTTCTGTAGTCTAAGAGAAATAGTAGCATCGACCCTATCTACCACTCTCAAATGAATCACTTTGCTCTCAAGTAGCAAATGTTTTGCTGTGACATGAGAATATCTCTATTTTCTCTATGATACTATGGAATTAAAATTTTAAATGAATATATTCCTGTCAATATCAACACAGTGACACTTACCCAAAACCAGAATGAACAGTGCGTGTGCCAGTACAATGAACTATGTTCCGTTGTATTTTATATTTCTGTACCTTCTCCAGTAGTCCTAAAAAACAAATACTGATTTTTCCTCTCAAAAGCAGAAAATAAAAGTTCACATGATTGATAATTTACTCAAGATTATCTGAATTAGTAAAGTCATCTTTACTTTAGAGTGTACAAATATATATTGGGGGTTCAAGTTTTTTTAGTATCTTTTTTCTTCTTCCATTTTTATTAATTGGGTATTTCTTATTTGCATTTCAAATGTTATTCCTTTTCTTTGTTTCCTCTCCGTCAGTCCCCTAACCCCTCCCACTCCCCTTCTATATGGGAATTCCCCTCTGAATCTACCCCCCAATATTGCCTTCCCCAACAATCCCCTACAGTGGGGTACAGCCTTGGCAGGACCAAGGGCTTCTCCTTCCACTGGTGCCCTAACAAGGCAATCCACTGCTACCTATGAGGTTGGAGCCTAGGGTCAGTCTATGTATAGTCTTTGGGTAGTGGTTTAGTCTCTGCAAGCTCTGGTTGGTTGGCATTGTTGATCTTATATGGTCACAAGCCCTTTCAGCTCTTTCATTCCTTTCTCCAGTTTCTCAAGCGGGATACCAATTCTCAGTTATGTGGTTTGCTGCTGGCATTCGCCTCTGTATTTGATATGTTACAGCTGTGTCTCTCAGGAGATATCTATATCCAGTTTCTTTCAGAATGCACTTTTTTTTTCTTTTATTTCTTATTTACATTTCAATTGTTATTCCCCTTCCCGGTTTCCAGGCCAGCATCTCCCTAACTCCTCCCACTCCCCTTCTATATGGGTGTTCTCCTCCACATACTCCCCCCATTACTGCCCACCCCCAACAAGCACGTTCAATGGGGGTTCAGTCTTGGTAGGACCAAGGGCTTCCCCTTCCACTGGTGCTCTTACTAGGCTATTCATTGCTATTCTTAGCTTCATCTGTCTCATCAAGTTTTGATGGCTGTATATGTATGGGCCACATGTGGGGCAGGCTCTGAATGACCATTCTTTCAGTCTCTGTTCTAAACTTTGCCTCCATATTTCCTCTCAAGAGTATTCTTGTTCCCCTTTTAAAAGAAGGAGTGAAACATCCGCATTTTGGTCATCCTTATTGAATTTCAAGTGGTCTGGGCATCTTGGGTAATTCGAGCATTTGGGCTAATATCAACTTATCAATGAGTGCATACCATATGTGTTTTTCTGTGATTGGGTTACCTCACTCAGGATGATATTTTCCAGTTCCAACCATTTGCCTATGAATTTCATAAAGTCATTGTTTTTGATAGCTGAGTAGTACTCCATTATGTAGATGTACCACATTTTCTGTATCCATTCCTCTGTTGAAGGGCATCTGGGTTCTTTCTAGCTTCTGGCTATTAGAAATAAAGGTGCTATGAACATAGTGGAGCATGTATCTTTGTTGTATGTTGGAGGATCTTTTGGGTATATGTCCAGGAGAGGTATAGATGGGTCCTCAGATATTGCACTGTCCAATTTTCTGAGGAAACTCAAGACTGTTTTCCAGAGAGGTTGTACCAGTTTACAATCCCACCAACAATGGAGGAGTGTTCCACTTTCTCCACATCCTTGCCAGCATCTGCTGTCACCTGAGTTTTTAATCTTAGCCATTCTGACTTGTGTGAAGTGAAATCTTAGGGTTGTTTTGATTTGCATTATATTTGATGACTAAGGATGTCGAACATTTCTTTAGGTGCTTCTCAGCCATTCAATGTTCCTTAGCTGTGAAATTTTTGTTTTGCACTGTACCCCATTTCTAATAGGGTTATTTGGCTCTCTGGAGTTTAACTTCATGAGTTCTTTGTATATTTTTGATATTAGCCCTCTATCAGTTGTAGGATTAGTAAGGATCTTTCAGCAATCTATTGGTTGCCCTTTTGTCATAATGACAGTGTCTTTTGCCTTACAGAAACTTTGCAGTTTTATGAGATCCCATTTGTCGATTCTTGATCTTAGAGCACAAGCCATTGGTGCTTTGTTCAGGCAATTTTCTCCAATGCCCTCATTTCGAGATTCTTCCCCACTTTTTCTTCTATTAGTTTGAGTGTATCTGGTTTGATGTGGAAGTCTTTGATCCACATGGACTTAAGCTTTGTACAGGGTGATAAGAATGGATTGATGTGCATTCTTCTACCTGCTGACCTCCAGTTGAATCAGCACCATTTATTGAAAATGCTATCTTTTTACCATTGGATGGTTTTGGATCCTTTGTCAAAAATCAAGTGACCATAGTTGTGTGGGTTCATTTCTGGGTCTTCAATTCCATTCCACTTATCTACTTGCCTGTCTCTGTACCAATACCATACAGTTTTTAATCACTATTGCTCTGTAATACTGCTTGAGTTCAGGGATAGTGATTCCCCTGGAAGTCCTTTCATTGTTGAGTATAGTTTTAGTTATCCTGGTTTTTTGTTATTCCCGATGAATCTGCAAGTTGTTCTTTCTAACTCTGTGAAGAATTGGATTGAATTTTAATGTAGATTGCATTGAATCTGTAGATTGCTTTTGGTAAAATGGCCATTTTTAGTATATTAATCCTGCCAATCCATGTGCATGAGAGATCTTTCCATCTTCTGAGATCTTCAATTTCTTTCTTCAGAGATTTGAAGTTCTTTTCATACAGATCTTTCACTTGCTTGGTTAAAGTCACACCGAGATATTTTATATTATTTGGGACTATTATGAATAGTGTAGTTTCCCTAATTTCTTTCTCAGCCTGTTTATCTTTTGTGAAGAGAAAGGCGAATGATTTGTTTGACTTAATTTTATACCCAGCCACTGTGGAATTTTGGGGGTCACTTAAGTATACTATCATATCATCTGCAAATAGTGATATTTGCCTTCTTCCTTTCCAATTTGTATCCCTTTGACCTCCTTTTGTTGTCTGATTGCTTTGGCTAGGATTTCAAGAACTATATTGAATAAGTAGGGAGAAAATGGGCAGCCTTGACTAGTCCCAGATTTTAGTGGGATTGCTTCAAGTTCTCTCCATTTAGTTTAATGTTAGCTACTGGTTTGCTCTATACGGCTTTACTATGGTTAGTTTTGGGCCTTGAATTCCTGTTCTTTCCAGAACTTTTATTGTGAAGGGATGTTGAATTTTGTCTAATGCTTTCTCAGCATCTAATGAAATGATCATGTGGTTTTTATCATTGAGTTTGTTTATATAGTGGATTATGTTGATGGTTTTCCATATTGAACCATCCCTGCATACCTGGGATGAAGCTTACTTGATTATGATGGATGGTCATTTTGATGTGTTCTTGGATTCAGTTTGCAAGAATTTTATTGAGTATATTTGCATCAATATTCATAAGGGAAATTGGTCTGAAATTCTCTTTCTTTGTTGAATCTTTGTGTGGTTTCGGTATAAGAGAAACTGTGGCTTCATAGAAGCAATTTGGTAGTGCCCTGTCTGTTTCAATTTTGTGGAATAGTTTTGACAGTATTAGTATGAGGTCTTCTATGAAGGTCTGAAAGAATTCTGCACTGAACCCATCTGATCCTTTGGTTGGGAGACCTTTGATGATTGCTTCTATTTCTTTAGGAGTAAATAGGGTTGGTAAATTAACCCTATTAACTATTAACCCTGTTAATCCTGTTAGTGATTTAACTTTGGTACCTGGTATTTGTCTAGAAAATTTTCCATTTCCTCCAAATTTTCAAGTTTTGTTGAATATAGGCTTTTGTATTAGGATATGATGATGTTTTCAATTTCCTCTGATTCTGTTGTTATGTCTCCCTTTTCCTTTCTGATTTTTTTAATTAGGGCACACTCTCTGTGCCCTCTGATTAGTCTGCCTAAGGGTTTATCTATCATGTTGATTTTATCAAAGAACCAGCTTTTCATTCTGTTGATTCTTTGTATAGTCCTTTTTGTTTCTAGTTGGTTGATTTCAGCCCTGAGTTTGATTATTTCCTGCCTTTTACTCCTCCTGGGAGTATTCTTTTTGTTCTAGAGCTTTTAGGTTTGCTGTCAAGCTGCTGATGTATGCTCTCTCCTGTTTACTTCTGCAGGCACTCAGAGCTATGAGTTTTCTTTTTAGCACAGCTTTTGTGGTGTCCCATATATTTGGGTATGTTGTACCTTCATTTTCACTAAATTCTAAGAATTCTTTAATTTCTTTCTTTATTTCTTCTTTGACCAGGTTATCATTGAGTAGAGCATTGTATATGTTGTATGTATATATTGTATACATTCCATGTATATGTTGGTGTTCTTTCCTTATTGTTGTTATTGAAGACCAGCCTTAATTTGTGGTGGTCTGATAGAATGGATGGGACTACTGCTATCTTTCTGTATCTGTTGAGGCCTGTTTTGTGACCAATTATATGGTCAATTTTAGAGAAGATAGCATGAGCTGGGAGAAGAAGCTATATCCTTTTGTTTTAGGATGGAATGTTCTGTAAATATCTTTTAAGTCCTTCTGGTTCATAACTTGTCTTAGTCTTTCTATGGTTCTGTTTAATTTCTGTATGATCTGTTCATTGATAACAGTGGGGTGTTCAAATCTCCTACTATTATTGTGCGAGATGCAATGTGTGCTTTGAGCTTTAGTAAGGTTTCTTTTATGTATGTAGGTGCCCTTGTATTTGGAGCATAGATAATTAGGATTAAGAGTTCATCTTGGTGGATTTTTCCTTTGATGAATATGAAATGTCCTTCTTTTTTGATGACTTTTGGTTGAAAGTCGATTTTATTCAATATGAGACTGTCTACTCCAGATTGCTTCTTCAGACCATTTGTTTGGAAAGTGGTTTTCTAGCCATTTACTCTGAGGTAGTGTCTGTCTTTCTCTCTGAGGTGTGTTTCCTGTAGGTAGCAAAATTGTGGTTCCCCTTTACATATCCAGTCTTTTAATTTGTGTCTTTTTGTTGGGGTATTGAGTTCATTGATATTGAGATATATTAAGGAATAGTAATGGTGGCTTCCTGTTATTTTCGTATTTGGAGGTGTTATTATGTTTGTGTGCTTCTCTTCTTTTGGTTTTGTTGCAAAAAGATTAGTTTCTTGCTTTTTCTAGGGTGTAGCTTGCCTCCTTGTGTTGTGCTGTGTCATTTATTATCATTTGTAGGCCTGGATTTGTAGAAAGATATTGTGTAAATTTGGATTTGTCATGGAATATCTTGGTTTCTCCCTCAATAATGATTGATAGTTTCACTGGTACAGTAGCCTGGGCTGACATTTCTTTTCTCTTAGGATCTGTATGACGTCTGTTCAGGATCATCTGGCTTTCATAGTCTCTGGTGAGAAGTCTGGTGTAATTCTGATAGTTCAGTCTTTATATGTTACTTGACCTTTTTTTCCTTAATGATTTTAATATTCTTTCTTTATTTTGTGCATTTTCCTCGTTATTTGGGAATGTGGGCAGAGAGTAGTCTCCTGTGGTTTCACAGGAGTGTTTGCACCTCTGATGGTCTAGGTCCCCTACCCCACAGGATTTGGGTGCAGGGAGCTGTTTGACTGGCCTAATTCAGATCTGGGCACAGATGTGTACCTTAGGGCTCCTATAGCTGACTGCTCCTATATTTCTGTGCCCAGAGGCACTTTTCTGTTTCCTCCTGGGCCAAGGATGTGGGCAAAGGTAAGCAGAAGTGGCAGTCTGTCCTGCTCTGCAGTCTCAGGATTGCCCGCACTACTGGGTGTTCAGCTCTTTGTCCCATGGGATTTGGGAGTAGGGAGCTGTGAGCCCAGATCAGAGAGGTTCTGGCAACAGTCAAAAACTGGAAGTGCCTGGTCTTAGAGGACTTCTGTCTTTGTGTGTTCTGAGTCCACCAGTCAGATCACTTGGAGCAGGAATGTTGGTCTTACCTCTGCTCTCAGGCTTGTAGTCACTCATGGAGGCTGGCTTTCAGCTCTCCCTGTGGGCAGCAACAGAAGGTTCCTGTCCCTCCAGACTTTTTTAAACCTAGATTAAGTACCTCCAAAATTAACAGATTATAAATTCTTGTTTAGAACACTGAATATTTAAATGCACCAATTTGTAAAATTACTTAGAGGATTATCTCATAATATGGTGCTATGATAATTCAAAGGTTAATTCATTAAGTTATAAATTAAAATATACAATAGAGCTCCAAATAAAAATATCAGAGGAATTAAAATAAAATAGTATTCAGTTTCTGTAAAATTATAGAATTTTTATCTTTCTATTGTGTATCACATTCCTCTAATTCATAGAATGAAGGTATTAAATAAAATGAGAGTATTTTATTGTGACGTGGTAAAGATTCTACTTTCTTAATAATGGAAGGGAGGATGAAAAAAAGAAACTAATAAGGACTCAGAAAAAATAGTCATTTTCTTTAATAAAAACAGTAAAATTATTTTGTTTACTACTCTTTCCATGTTAAAATCCTGACAGAAGAGCTCAATCTAGTAGATGTGTTTAAAGATGTCAGTTATTGTGTGAAGACAAAAGTGATTCCTCAGGGAAGTGGTAAATCATAAATATTTCCCTATCATAGATTAGAAAAGTACCCACTGTAATTGGATTGGTGAATTGAGTGAAATTAACATCTTGTCCTTTACTAAAACTTCAAAGATGTTTTCTTGTATTCCTTTCATGCTTGCTGTTGCTGCTATCTATGGTTTACGTAATTTAATGTCAGGGCTTGCTATGTGTCATTCATCCCAAGTGAAAAACTCCCATGTAAGCCCCTTGGGTTCTCAGGAGACTTATACATTTTGGAGCAAAATGTCTGGGTTGTACGAATATGATCTCACACTTTTACTTTTGGTCTCTAAGAACAATATATAATTTTGTAGACTGAATCTCTTATGCTCCCATAAGTACCCTTCGTATAGATATCACTGTTAACTGGTATTGAGAAATATCAAAAATTTTATTAGATTAATTTATAAAACATTGAACTAGATTAGATTGATGAGCTTTTCTTTATTTAAAAATGTGGAAGAACATATAACCAGAAGTAGTCTGATTTCAGAAATGATTTTTTCATTTCATATTTGATAAGGATATATATATATATTTTATTATACAAAATTTTACAAGATATATAACACTAGAAATTGATTTTTATTTCAAAATTATCTTATTTTTGCAAATTTATTGTCATTAAAGATATAATTAGGTAAAGTTGCACAAATCTTCATTTAATAATAAAATTATAAGGGCAATGATTTCAAAAGTGATCTGTGTAATCATTTTTAATATGTCTCATAAAATTTTCATTATTGGATATAGTCCAATATACTATAGGAAAATTTTCAGATATGCACACATGCACAAACCCATACAGAAACACATACAAATGTATAATCAAACTTACATAAACATACACACACACACACACATACACACACACACACACACACACACACACACACACACAAAAAAAACCTACCCATTACACACTTTACTAAATTCTGGTTTTACAATCATGAAGATAATGACTGGGGATATTATATATTTAAACCTATATGATCTTGAAATCAAAGACCTGCATAAACATATCATAAGAAAATTTAGCTTATCAAATTCTTTCTTGCTTTTTCTATAAGTTGATGATATTTTTAACTCAAATTGGGTTGTTTTAAAGATCATTTATCTCATAATCACTAAAAATTTAATCTATATTTATGGTTCATATTTATTATTACTGTCAAAGATAGTGATGTCTTTCACAAAATTTGATCATAATTACTGTTTAATTTAAACATGAATTACTATAATGATTACAGTATAAAATTTCTTAATAACTCATTAAATCGATCATAATACTATAAGGGAAATTTAGATTTTTATGAATTCCATCTTTTTGACAATTTTGTATTACACTTACATTATTATTCCCATCCCTGCTCCTCCTGTTCTTACTTTCTATTCAGGTGTAAATGATATCCTCCACAAGTTTATTCAACTCACTCTATAAGGTGTTTATTTATTCTTAGTAATTAACCACACTTCAATGTGTCTCGGTGCTTCTTCAAATGTTTGTAGCTCTCCTTGCTTGCTTTTTAGTTATTGAAATGTTGAATCATTAAAAAGCAAACAGAATGAACATCAGCAGTCTTCACTAATAAATTCAATATTTTGCAATTTAAAAAAGCAAACATTCCACTTTGTATAATTTATTTAATTAAATTCAGTATTTTACTGCTAAGGTCTTTCTTAAAAAGTTCAATCTTATTCTTAACAGTAAATCAGATGAACTCATCATTTTGCAAATTTTAACGTAATTTTAGATCTTTGCATCCCAACCGACTAGCAAGAAAGATGTTTAAGAGATGTCCTTCATCGGCTGGGAGAATTCCTTATCATTTTGCTGCTAGGCTTCATGAGTCTCAGAATCTGAATTCAGATTTCAGCTTGGTAGTGCTCTGTCTTAGAAAGTGAAATATCTCAGACTAGGATTGCTTACAGTTCTTTAAGCTTGGAAAACCAAGGTCCAACCCCAGAACATGCTCTGCTTTATGCTTTGAAAATGATGCCTAATGCCTGCCATTATTTGTAAACAAAATTGCTTCTTTTTAATTTTTATATGGTAGGGAGAATGAGAAAGCTGCTTTTGGCTTCTTGCTAGGGAAACTAGATCACATTTTGTGGGTTCCATCCTTACATAGACTTAATAAGTGCTACAACTGTCCACATTATTACACTTTAAAAGGAGAAAAAGGAGATTTAACATGAATTTTAAGGTATACATGTTCAGACCACAGACCTGCCAAAGACAAATTTAAAGTAAAAGTGTTCTTTTGGGCCAAGACAATACATAATATTAATCTTTAATTACTGGAATAAATCTACAATGATAGGAGACCGTGTTTTTTAAAAATAAGTTAAACTATATCTTCAGTATGTAATATGTGATAAAACTACCTTACTCTTTGTTATCATCAATCAGAAATATTGTAGAATAGAAAACCAACAACTGTACGAAAAGGAATGTTTCTTTCTGCTTTTCCATCTGTGATGTGTCCATTTGGGATACCAGGAGAAAGGCAGACACGGCCAAGCATTGCAGGCACAGTGCCCAGCTATGGTTCACTTTGATTGAAGCTCCTATCAATGTTATTTGTAAAGTAAACTGTTGTTCATCTTCAATTAACTATTCTCATAGTCTTGCTTCAACTCATTCTTTCATGATTTTTAAAGTCTTTTCTGCAAAAATTCCCTCATAATTATGTAAAGTTATTCTTTTTATGAAAAATAATATCAAAGGATTAAAGTAAAGTTCACCACCTCTTTAAGACATCTGAAAGATTTGTGAAACACTCAATTATTTCTTTTTAAATTTGTTTTTATTTATGTTGAATATTTTATTTATTTACATTTCAAATGTTATCCCCTTTCCGGGTTTTCACTCTGAAACACCTTATCCCATATTCTCACCCCCTGTTTTTATAAGGGTGCACCCTCTCTTCCCTCCAACCCACTCCTGTCTCCCTGCCTTGGCTTTCCTCTACATTGGGGGAATTGCACCTTCTCTGGACCAAGGACCTCTCCTCCCATTGATGTCCGACATCCTCTGCTACATATGCAGCTGGATCCATGGGTCCCTCCATCTGTACTCTTTGGTTGGTGGTTTAGTCCCTGGAAACTCTCAGGGGTCAAGTTTTATATAACCCAAAGACATTGCATAGTAGTACTGGTAACCTTTCATGCTGCAGAGCCTATATTGTTGGACCAAGCCTTACGACGATTCTTCCATCCAGCATTCTTTTCTTCACTTTGGTAATTGTGTAGAAGAATCCAACGATTATGTATATTGCAGCTCTAATGCCTATGGTCGGCTGGATATTGACTGCCTAGTACTGGGATCAAACGCAATGTTATTTCCAACACTTATACAGTTGGGCTTATCCTTGTGGTGGCCTAGTGTACAAACATGTCCTACTTTTTGTCATTCTTGTTAATAAAACTGTAACTGTTCTTTACATTGAGACATTATATTGTCCCCATCACTGTTCCCAAAGGCAGACAGTATAACAAGGCTGCCTGCTCTTCTACTGCTGTTCAGTGCTTGTTTGGTATCAGTGATGGCTAGCTCCTAGGTGTTGTCCTCTCTGTGCTGCTTATGATGTTTGTAGTGGTAACTGGGTCACAGCAGAACTGTGTTTCTTCCCCAGAGTGTGAATCATTCATTTTTATTTTTAATTTTTACCATATGGTTTCTACAGATCATGTTCAGGTTGTCAGGTCTTATAGGAAAGACCATTAAGCAATTTTGCTGGTCTGTGGAATATATTTTTGAGACACAGTATACTTCTTCTTAAGGCAAAGTTGATCATCAATGTTTATAAATAATGTCTAAGTGAGAGATATCTGGTGATATGGAGTTTACTGAGCAAGAAAGATCACAGAGGAGACTTTCTTGGGTAATTATTGGGTAAAGAGTATTGCTCCATTCTTTTTTTTTTCAGGGCTGGGGACCGAACCCAGGACCTTGCGCTTCCTAGGCAAGTGCTCTACCACTGAGCCAAATCCCCAACCCCAATATTGCTCCATTCTTCAGTCTATTATCATATCTCGTGGTAGCTTTACATTTCTCTTTAAAAACCTTCATTCTTGCCAATAATTTGTCTTTATGACTTTCATATAACTCTCTTGTCCTAACTAACTAGCTTAGCCTAACAAATGAAGGATGATCTATACTGTTTTAGGCTGTTGAGATCACAGCTGGAGTTGTTTGGTAAATTTGTCTGCATAGATAGAAGTTTGTGCGTGTGTGTGTGTGTGTGTGTGTGTGTGTGTGTGTGTGTATGTGTGTCATGCTTGGACTTCATTTTGTTTTCAGTAATAACAAGAAAATGCAAACATTTTATAAATATAATAAAGCACCATTAGGAAAATCATTTTTGAGTCTTCATTTTATCTCATATTTGTAAAGCCATGCAATATTTCCTCATACTTGTGTACATAGGTTTTATCTTCTATATATGTAAGGCATGGAGTATATCTTTGTTCCTGTAGACAGTGGTTGGAGACCTGCTAAGAAGATACATAAATTATTCATATATTTATTGGCCCTTCTCTCATAGAAATATTTTATATTAAAGAAAAACTCAATATGAAATGACTTAATTTGCATGAATAGTTAAAACTTATTGATGTTAAATTATAAGCCTTTCTCCTGATTGTTCTCACATAAAAAAGTAAATTATTATCATGTTCACTTTCATTCTTATTAAGTGAAACTAATCTAGGATGAAGAGGAGACCTATAATTATATATATATATATATTTAACTATGTGGTTTGCATTTTTTTTCCTATCAAAAGCTATGAAAGGTTTTACCCCATCGTATTTCCAGCTTAAGGTGACGAGTTCTCTCACTAATTTCTTATGACACAATGAATTTTTTCCTCTTCATTTCGATGATCCCTTAACTTGTATTTTCATCACCTGGGTAATGCAATTGACAAGTGTGTATATGAGCTCTGACACATCTCATCGATATATATTGTAGTCAAGGAGAGTAATTTGCCCAAAGATCATAGCCTGCCCAGCAATTTATCTCACACCTGCCCAGGCAGACACAACAGTCTAGCTCATCCATCATGTTCATGATGTAAGCCCAGTGGAATTGGAAGCTTACAGTACGAAAATGAGATTGGTGTGATCCCAATTACATGCAAGATAACTGGGCAACCATTAGAGAGCCACAACTTAAAACAATTGCTTGTCAATATCGCAACATTCACATTAGGATAACAACACCCAAATACATTTAGAATAAACAACTCAGGGATAAATATGTTAAAAGACATTTTCTTGATGTACTAATATTCTTAGAGGATTTATTCTAAGTACACAGAAAATTGTGTATTCTTTTGCTTCTATCACAACTGCATAATAATATAAATTCTGATTTGTTATTATTAAACATGCTAACATTTTAAAAGTACCATGTTTGAGCTTCTGTTTTTGATCCTAGTGATAGACAAAAATAATGCTTAGTATATAATTTTCAAACATTTACTACTCCTTCATTTGCTGTACCTGAGATGGGGAGATGATAATCTCCCAGTTGAACTGATAAGGAACAAGAAATTTGGAAAATATAAAATATTTTTTCACAGTAGTAAACATGGCAATGAGAAGTGCTAAGAACATAACTTCGGTCTCTGTAGTCTAAGACTTGCTTCCACAATGGAGGGTCGCTTTGTGGGGCTCTCAGGTGCTTTGCATGTTGTAGCTCCATAAAATAAGCACAGCAGGTGAATCGCAGAGGCTGAATGAGTCTTGGCAACAGTGTCGTGCACTCTCTTAGGTTTTCATGAGAGAAAATGAAATTCACAAAGAGGGAAGAAACTAAAATAAGAATTCAGTTTCAGAGATTCATCAATTGGCTATTTGGAGTTATACAAATATGGAGACAGTATATCTACACTATCATTGTTTTAAAATTTTCTAAAATTCGTCTAGTTCTTGTAAAGGCTTTTATTAAAAACTTCATAACCTGCTTCTGAGGAGATGATTCTGGGGAGCGTTTGCTTCTCTTTTAAAGACATGAGTTCATTTCCCAGAACCCACTCTGGTGTCTGTAACTCCAACTCTAAAGTGTCAGCTACCCTCCTCTGATTTCTTCAAGTATTTTCACTTAAATGCACATATTCACACATGGGCACATACATACACATGTTACAAACAAAAACAAATCTTAAAACAGTGATATTCTTAAAATTTAGTCATATCTTAATATTAACCAGAAAATTTCAATGTGAATTATAAATGGAAAATATCATTACTGTAGCATTCAGCATGAACCTGTTAAATGAGCTGATTTCATGTTCTTCTTGGGCTTTGCTTTGTAGTCTTAATCCATGGAATACAACTCTAGGCAAGTCTGGTTAATATGATATCATTAAGTATTAGGTTGAAAGTTTTAACACATGTCATTTGAATTGCCTTTTATAACAACACAGCTAAGAAAATGGCTATAGGAACAAGGAGGAAATTAACAAACATGTAAGCACGTATGAGGGAAATCCCAGAGCTTTCAAACCTATACAAGGAACTACAGGCATGTCAGGAAATGGGAGAGTGGAAGAAGTAGTCTTCCCCAGGAGAGAATATGACAATTGATTGTCCAGTGTCAAATTGTCATTCCTGAAAAGATACATAAAAGTAACATTATATGGATAGAACCAGTTATATTTAGAAATATATAAAAACAAAAGTTGAAATGTTGTGAATGTATAATAATCTCAAAAATAAATGAATTAAAACAAGTTCTGTTTCTATGAGGGTGTAGGAAAATTAACTCTAGAAACAAGTGAGGTAAAACATTAATACTCAATTCTATCAGAACACGTTAATCTCTCTGTTTTTCCCATGGCTGCCTTTGAATTTCAGACATAAATAATTAGTGTTGGGTATATTTTTTGAAACTTAATATGGCCAGTATAATGGTAAACTATTAACTTTTGGTTTTCAATTGCTTCTTTTACATAAGAAGACAGCGCCCCTTATGTCTATTGATCCAATAGAACCAAGGGAAAGAATTGAAGAAGACACATTTCTTACTTGAGATGCTTTAATCTGAATATTTTGCTCTTCAAATATTTTATATGATGAATATTCACAGAAAGATGCACACTGCCAACTTTTCCAATTTCAAGAAATAAAGTGTATTGTGTTGCTTACTTAGTCTGGAGGAAAGGAGTCAGGGAAGGGGTGGGAAAATCTGATGGTATTGTATGTTACTGGTGCCATGTCCTTGCTTCTAAGACTTACTTATGCTGGTGTGGACCTAGAATAGGATCATAATAAGCTACTCTCCTAAGCAATGTGTGAGCACTGATGCAGCATGAGAAGCCACTGAACTGAAAGTAGAGAGATAGACATGGCTTTTGCTTGTCCCTTGATGGTTGTTTGTATCCTTATCTACACAAACCAGATATCTGTTTGTATCAGATAAACTTAGATGAAGAATATGCTAGCCTTTTCAGCAGAGAATGTAAAAATTGCACTTTTTACTACACAACCTTGACACAGTAACATTACTTTAATGCCACATTCTCCTTTGATGTGCAATGTTATAATTCCTCTAGAGGAATTACTTCCTTGCACAATAGGTGACCTCTTGTTGGAATCTATTACTGTAATAGTTACTCAGAGGAATGGAGAAAACAGATTACTTTCATCTTTCCACTGAACTTTCATAGCTGCCCAAGTTACAAGAATGTCCTAATATTCTTGAAATTTGGCCTACGAAGCTATCAGAAAGAAAGCCATTGGGCCTTTGATAAGTTGTGTGCAGTGGCTACATATCTTTTTTTATGAGATATTGTTCACTATACTACTATGACTTTAAAAATAGCAGTGTAATGTAACTCCATATCACGTTCAGCATTTACTGTATTTTCAGAGCTTTTTCTTTTTCAAGAACAAAAATGAGACTGCTTAGTAATTGCAGCTGTGCCCCAAGTGAGTGAGGTGGAACTTGTCTAAGTGAGTTCAGAATAAATAGCAACAGTCGTGCAAGCGCAAGGAAACATCAGGGAAGGGGGAAAATTAGATTTCAAGTCATTTTTCTTTTAGTTTATACTGTTTGTGTGCCCAATCTTTAATATGATTTATCCTACTCAAGATTGCTGTCTTCTTTGCACAGATAATTCCTCCTTACTGACCATTGCTTTAATAGCAGGGTCAACTATATTTATGCGTGTACACACACACACACACGTGCATGCACGCACACACGCACGCACACACGCACGCACACACACATGCACACACACGCACATACACACACATACACACATATACACACATACACACACATGCACACACATACACACAGACATACACACACACACACAAAGACTCACTAACATGTATATACACACACACACAATCATACACACTCCCTATAACACATTACCCTTGAAAAAAGCAAATAGATAGCTTCAATTTTCCATTTGATATAGTGAGCACAAAAATATTCAATGCTAATGAATTTATGGTTTCATAATCTTTTCTCAGATATAAATTCTCTGGTTTATGGTGATCAACATTTCTTAATAGCATTTATTACTTATACCTTTATTATGTTTCAGGCATCATACCATGTCTTACTTGTCTTGCTTATGTGACAAAACGATGTGGTAAAAATCAGCCTAAGGCAAGAAGGGGTGATTCTGGATCACAGTGTCAGGGTATATTCCACAGGGGTGATTCTGAATTACAGTGCTATGGTACTGTCCACAGAGTTGATTCTGGATCACAGTGCCAGGATATATTCCCCAAGGGTGATTCTGGATCACAGAACCAAGGTACTGTTCACTGCCTTGATTCTGGCTCTCAGTGCCAGGGTTCAGTCTATAATGGCAGCAGGAACTTGTAGAAGCAGCTGGTCACATTTGCTTAGCAACCAGAAAGAAGGGGGAGAGAAAATGCTCAGCTCATTTTCTTATTTTTAGTCAGCCCAGCAGCTGAGATGGATCTTCTCACCAAGGTTAAGCAAATCTAGAAAACTCTCCTAATCATGCCCAAGGATTTCTCTCCGTATTCTAGACTCCCATTCAGATGACAATTTGTATATGTCACATGACAGGTATTGTAACTGTAATGCTGTAGTACATAATCTCCTAAGGTGCATTCCTCACTTGACCATACCTATTAGTGTCATGTAAGGTACACATTTGTTATTTCTTCTTGCAAAAGAGCCTCTAAAGATTCATCTCATTCTTTAAACTAATCCCTTGATGGGCGTGCCACACTTAATTTGCAACATAGACGGTGGTTTTAGTTTCATTATTATTTTTCTTAAGATAATGAAAAACCTGATAATTACCAGTATTACCCAAAACTGGGAAAGACTGTGGGGCACCAGTAGTAATGAGTCAGCTCTTCTTTGTTTGGAGGATGCTAAATTTAGCTCAACAGAAAGGATCTCAAATGTCCTTCAGGGTGCAGTATGATGTAAGTGAACACTTTCTAAAGTGATCCCATTAAAACCATGATTCCCTGCCCTGATTCAGTGCACTTATTGTTTGAAACACCTTGCACAGTGTTTGTAATTGTTTCAGTCAATAGTATGACATGTAGTAACAATAGTCTACTAGACATTGTTCATTTGACATCAGGCTTTTGTTTTGGGGGTTTTTGGTTTTTTTTTAAGTATTACATGTTTTTGAGGCAAATCATAATAATAATTTTCTTTATCATTGTCAATTGGAAATTGATATAGAAATGGCCCAGCATATTGGAAATAGTGTTATATTGCTTTATTTATTTTTATATAATATTATTGATGTATGGCATATCTGAATAACATTGCATATAACATTAAGTTACCTCACTTTCTGAATATACACTTTAAAAAGAACAAATTTAGGTCACTAAGTAAACTTAAATTATAGAACAATTTTAACATTTTCAAGTGTTCATGTACATGAAGCGGTATTTATTTTCTTAGCAATTTGTGCCATAGAGTTGAAAATATACAAAGCATTTTTTTCTATTTTATTTTATATATTTTTTATTTATTTTGTGGTACTTGAAGATTTCTTTATTTGTGGGGATTAAAATATCTTCAGTACAATTCTTTTATGGATATATCTGAAAGTTGAATGTATGAATAAACCTTCTGCATTTCTGTAAAAGTATGCAATGGGCTTTCTTTGGATATATTTAATTTTTCCTCAATTTGGTGTTTGTTGGCTAGATGATGTGAACACGTAGTATCTACTGCTGTGTAAAGATAATGGAAGGCACATCTGTGACTTACGACTTCATAGCTCATCTTTAGTTCTTTGAATAAATTTCAGGTTGGCCCCAAAGAAGTAATGACCAGGGGCCCAAACAACTTTGAAGCCAGACATCAGTGCCTTAGTTTTATAGTCTATTTCAGAGATAAAATTTAAAGATTATCAAATTCTAGGAATGTACTATTCATTTAATAATTAAAATAAAAGTATAAATTTTTGTGACAGTCTAATTATATATACTTCATTACTATACTTTAAACATATTTAAAAACAAAATTTTTACCAAAATTTGAACTGATGTCCTTATTTGCAACGGAAATGATTTGTGCAATTTGAATATGTACAGGTTTATGTGCGTGTGTGTGTGTGTGTGTGTGTGTGTGTGTGTGTGTGTGTGTGTGAAGTACATGAGTGAGTACGTGTAAATGGTGGATGGAAATCAACGTGAGGTACATTGGATGTCATTCATAGTAATTGGGTCTTGTGGACCATATGCCTCTTCATCACTGAGATTATAAATATGTTTATTTGCATATGTTTTTGCTTTTTGCTTTTGTTTGTTTTTGCTTTTGTTGTTATTTTCGTTTGTTTTTTGTTTGTTAATTTGTTTTGGGGAGGTGGCAAATCTGGAAATATAGCTCAGACTCTCAGTCTTGTAAAGGCAATCATTTTACTTAAGTATCTCCCCAGACCCTGGAATTTACTTTAATATTTTTTTATTCTTATGTGTGCTTATGTATTTATTTAGGTGTACTTGTGTGTGGGGTTACATATGTATGCACGGACATTTTTAGTTATGTATATACTTTAATTTGGTGCCTTCATCATCTTACTTCTTGAAATCGGGCCCTTTATTGAGCTTGTAGCTTACTGATTCAGGTCTAATGGGGGTGGCCAGAAATTATCAAGGACTATCGTGCCTCTGCTTTCTCTCTGCTAGAATTATAAGCATACACCTGAGCCTTCTCTACAGTACTTACTCTTAATTATTTTAAATATTTTTCTGGAGTTAATCATTTAAAAATGGATGGTAGAATTATTTAGTTTCCATTCTATAAATCTGTTGCTTTGTCTTAATTTTCTCATTATGTAGAATGTCTCCTTATGAAATTGTTTCATAACAAAGGAATATATCATCTCAGTAAACTTTTAATTCTTGGTTTCTTTTATTGAATTGTTATGAAAAGACATCATTTTCCACCTTTGGAACATTGATAATTTAGTATTTAACAAAACTTTAATTACTGAAGCCTGTAGAACAAGGTATTGAGAGAAGGAAATGGTAGTGAACTGAAACCTGAACCGGAGTCAGAAGTTAATCATTTCTAGAAATTGTGCTGTGTTTTCATCGGTTCTTACTGTAAAGTGCCAGGAGCACATTTCTGTCTTAACCCCAATGGGAATGTCAGACTCACAAATGCCTGATAATGAACAGTGCACATAAACTGGCTTAGTTATTCTGGCTTAGTCTGCTGGTCCTTTGCAGAAGTGGATGGCTAGTAAATGCAAGTACCCCCTCTCATCCTGTGGGTTCTCCTGAGGGAACAAAGGAAGCTGAGCCTGGTGAATGAAAACTCCACCCATCAAGTCTGCTTATACTTGGCAGCTACACAAAGAAGAAAATGCACTGGGGTTTTGGCTTGTCTTTCAGCTTTAGAAGAAAATAGATAAAGTAAATTGCTTAGTCTCCTGTGGAGCTCATTGCAAAATCTGAACTTCAAAAGACCCCAATAGTAATAGAAAAATAGTCAGTAAGGGTTTATAAGGAAGTTTGAAGAAAAAAAAAAAGAAAAACAAAGTCAAAACAGAATATGCAATGGAATCCCAATCAAAATGACATGGAACCCCAAATGTACCTCTGTAAATCTGTTGGTTTTATCCTGTAGATGCACAGTAAGGATATTTTAATAAAAATGTTTATAAAGTAGGATATACTGGCATAAGTGTGACACAGCTTCATTTTATAAAAAGTAATGATAGTCATGCAAAAATAGCAAGATGGTTTGGAAATATCTTTTTTGAAGATAAGCAAACTATGTTGCTTACAGATTTTCTTAGAATTTTAGCTTTATTTGAAAAATCTGCTTTCATTATGCTGATAAATGAACTGCAGTCATTTTGAGCCAAGTTTGTGAGTTTTAGAGGATTAGGGGTATTCTTTCAGATATAGCTGTGTCTGATCCTTCTGGCTTCTTTCTTTTGTAACAACTCTTCTCTCTCTACAGTCTGTTCAACTAAGGATATTCTATCAATTTCACACTTTGTCTTACCCACTGAATACTTTAAGCAGGCAGCTCTGTGTAGAGCTGCTCCTTCTAAGATTAAGACTTCACTGTTCATGCACCACAGAAGAATCTTATTTTGAACTTAACAGAATTTCCTGTCAAACAAGAGGAAGCTAGATTGTCTAAAGTGAAGCAGATGGATAAATGTCATTTGAGTCAAAACCAAATTCCTGCTTTATTGTTAATCTTAAGAATCTGTGCTTTAATTAGTTTATTATGAGCTTTGTATGGATAGAGCCATGTCTGAACAGAGCCATAGACTTTGGGGGTTAACATTGAGTTTAAATTTAAACTAGATAGAAATATTAATGACTTTTATTGTTGGATAAGTTCAACACAATTACTGAAATAATTTTAATAAACTTTTCTTTCAACTAAAAGCCAACTTCTCGATTTACGTTATCAATAGGAGAAGCATGAGTAGATAGCACATTGCCAGTACTCTCATCAATAATGGCTACCTTCAAGGAACCTGTCTTCCTTATGTTGTCCTCCAGACTTTTGTCATGACTTCCTTCAGCACATGGACCAAAACTTAAGTTTAGTGAATGCAGTCACATTACCGTTAATACATTTATCTTCGCATTGTTATAGTAAGTTATTGTTCCCAAGAAAATTAAATAACGTCATTATGAAAATTCTGAAGAATTTTGAGGGCTTGCCTTTATTGTGATATTTGATACCTGTTTAAATTTCAGATTATAACCACCATGTTCCTGTCTTGTAAGGTGTTCAAAATAGCAGTCCTGTGCATAGTTGAATAAGGGGTTTTGTGGTAACAAGGATATATATTCATATACCTAGGTCCTGAGATGTATTAATTCCAAACTTTCTAGCAACCACCATACTAATTTCCAAAGTGGCTGTGGTTGTTCTCCCATCAGCAATGGAGGAATGTTCTCCATGTTCTATTTCCTCATTGTCATGAGATGTCACTCATGTTACTGATCTTAACCATTCGGACAGTTATAAAATGGAATATCAGAGTTTGTTTTGATTTGTATTTCCCTAATGGCTAAGGATGTTCAACATTTCTTCAAGTACTTCTTGGCTACTTGAGATTTCTCTGTGAAAATTCTCTATTTAGATCTCTACCCCCATTTTAAAATTAGATTATTTGGTATGTTGATATCTAGGTTCTTGAGGTTTTTATATATTTTAGAAACTATCCCTATGTCAGATATAGAATTGGTAAAAAAAAAAAAATCTGTAGGCTTCCATTTTGTCCTATGATTTGTACCTTTTGCCTTGCAGAAACCTTTCAGTTTCATGAGATTATGTATTAATTATTCATCTTAGTGGCTGTGCTGTCGATGTACAGTTCAGGAAGTTGTCTCCTGTGCCAATATGTTTAAGACTATTCCCCAGGTTGTTCTGTTCTACAAGGTTTAGTGTATCTGATTTTTATATAAGAGCATCACGGAGTCTCTATCCAGGAACTGATGGAAACAGATCAGAGACCCATAGCCAAATATTAGGCAGAGCTCAGGAAAGCCTGCAGAAGATGGGGATGGAGGATTGTAGGAGTCAGAGGGGTCAAAGAAACCAGAAGAAAATCCATAGAATCAACAAACCTGGACTTGTAGGAACTCACTGAGAATCAACATTCAGCGAGCCCCTGTGTGTCTAATGTAGGCCCTCTGTACATATGTTATAGTTATGTATCTTGGTGTTTTTGTAGGATACCTAATAGAGGGAGCAGGCCTGGGGTTCTGAATCTTTTCCCTGATTAAGGAGCCCTTGTCTTCCTACTGGGTTGCCTGGGCCAGTAATTTGAGGGGAGATACATTGTCTTACTGAAATTTAATATGCTATATTTGATTGATACCCTATAGAGATCTAAGGAGTTGAGAGAAGAGGTCAGAAAAGGGGTAGGTGGGAGGTTGGGGACTGGCAGGAGAAGAAGGAGGGAAACATGCAAACAGGACATAATATATGAGAGAATAAATTAATTTTTAAAAAAGTTGTGAGACTGGTAATATGTTAAGTTGATAAAGTGCTCAGTTAGCATGAATAAATCCCTGAGTATAATATTCAGTAGTACATAAACAGTTGTGGGTTTTATTTATCCCAGTGTTCAGGAGTTAGACCAGGTTATCCTCACCATCATCAACAAAGACAGTCCAGGTTGGAGACCACTTTGCTCAAAAACAAAATGAAAGGTAAAAACAAGCCTTACCATAGTCTCTTCAGATGCTCAACCTCTGATTGCCCACTGTGGTGGTTTGAATATGCATGGCCCAAGGAGTGGCGCTATTAGAAAGTGTGACCTTATTGGAGGAAGTGTGTCACTGTGAAGGAGGAGGGGTGGGCTTGGAGACTCTACTCCTAGCTGCCTGAGGATGCTCAGGCTGTTCCTGGCTTCCTTTGGGTGAAGATGTAGACTCAGCTCCTCCTGCACAGTGTCTGCCTGGATGCTGTGATGATGCCAATGCTCCTGCCTTGACGATAATGGACCCGTAAGCCAGTCACAATTACATGTCCTCTATAAAACTTACATTGGTCATCATGTCTGTTCACAGCAATAAGATCCTAACTAAGACATTCACTTATTTTATATTTGTATTTATATAATATATTTGCATATTTAATATTTATGTAATATATATATATATACATATATCAGTGCTTTTCGATTGTTTGATAGTCTGTTAGTTTGTCACTGAAATAGATTTAGTGCTTAGAGAATATAATATGATTATTTCATTTCTCCTTTCCCTTCCTTTCTCCAATATACTCACCATGCTCTCATCACCTAATGGCCCCTTTTTTTTGTAATTGTGTGTATGTGTGTGAGTGTGTGTATGACCATGTGCAAATGTGCATGCATGCATGTATGCATGTGTGTTTGCATATGTATGTTTTCTGTGTGTATGTATGTTTACATGTGTATGCATTCCTAGTACATAAATGTAACCTGCTCAGTCCAAGCAATGTTACTTGGGTGCTGTTTTCAGAGATGACCACTTGGTATTGCATAACCAATGGCTATACTCTTCCCTGTGGAAGATTTAGTTGCTTCTAGTTCTTGGTCTAGGATTGAGGCTTTCTGAACTTTCCACAGTCTGTGTTAGCACATCTATGGGTGTGGTCCTTATAGCTTGCTGTGAGATTTTGTCACTTAAAGAAGTTCAGAACTACACCCATGAAGTCTCACCCACATTCCATTTTTTCATAGTCAATTAATTCTTCCTGATTCAGAATTCAGGGAATTTATCGTTTACAACCTATCATATTCATAAAATAATGAATAAATTTCACTCAATGTTCTTTTCAAGTAGCATTTAATCAGAAGTCTAAACATTTTTATACTATTAAGTTGCCGTTGTCTGGTCTCTACTACAGAGTTGAATCAGTGAGAACAGGTCCTTGCTACCAAATTCATGACCTGAGTTAAATCCTCTGAATCTATGTATTAGGGGGAGCAAAGCCGCTCTTAAAAGCATCTCTCTTACCTTCATGTGTGCACTGCAGCATGCATGCATCCACACAGACACAGAACAAGTAAATATAAATAAATCATTATGGTTAAAAATACTATGCATATACTATTTTGTTTTATGTGAAGAATATTTCGGGAGCATGTGGCAATGGCAGGTGATGACATGAGCAGATTCTAAGTCCTGGGAAACAGGCCAGTGGGATTACCTATTTGCTAACTATAAAAATAATTTAAATCCAAGTTTTTCATTTTTAGTACTGGCTCCCTGAGTGATGATCCTGAGACTAATTACTTATTATGAAATGGCTAGACCATAAGCTTTGGCTCATTCCCTGACTAGATCATAACTTATTTAACCCATTTAATACTGTTCTATGTTTACTATTTGGTTTATTACCTCTTCTTCAGTCCTGGCCTACTTCTTTCATAGTATTTTCCTCAGTGTCTCTCTCTGCACAATCTTGAGTTCCTCTTCCTGCTGGCTTATGTCTATCTCCTGGATCTGTCTAATTTCTCCCAGCATCTCTTTTATTCTCTTATTGTCTCCCAAAATCCTCTTTCTTCCTGCCAATGTTCCACCTCTTATTTACTGCCTCAACTCATTGGCTGTTGGCTTTTTTATTGAGGAATGGTGATTATAAGAGTTTCTCTCTACAGATAACAGTTATAGCACTGTACATTTATGTCTACTTTTGCCAAACCTTTTAAATGGGTATCATTTGGAGTAAGAGATGACAAGGGGGTGTTATGATTAAATGTGTCTATACACTTCTAAAACTTCACTAATAATATCCTGTAAGTTATGAATGAAGGTCACTGGTTAATCCATAGTTAGAAAGGCTTGCATATGTTTTTTATTCATACTACATGATATCTGTAGCATTCTTTTATTTAACTCTGCTATTCCCACACTTTTATGTGTTGAATTTGTGTATTAACAATTACATGTTAAACTTTGAAGAACACATTAAAGGAATTTCCAGAGTTGCTTTGATCAATTTTGAGTCTTTTTTTCACCTATAGAATTTTCTCAAGGAAATAAAAATAAGCTGTAGTATATTTTTTCTTTCTCTTAGATATGAATATATGTGCCATGTGTATACGATAAAATAATAATTTTATGCCTTTCTTGGGACAGCCTAAGGCTCTGTATTTGACAACTGAGGCAAGGTGAGCCTTGTTGCTTGCTTGACTTGATGAAGTAGATAAGGCGATAGATAAAGTGAAGCGTCACTGCTATGTATTATCTGGAGAACATGCTGTTCCTAGCTAAAGCATGAAGACAGTTCTTTGAATGAGAGAGGGGATGGTTCCATGAGGAGTTAAGTAGTCATTCATGACATATTTCATATATTCACCTTGTGAATCTCTTGAATCTATACCTGTTAGAAAGGGAAAATTTCCATGTTTGAATTAATTTAAAGATTGGACATATGGTTATTGACTTTTTTTTATCATCACGAATACCCATAATAGTCTGTGTGTCTCCTCTAAAGCTTCTGATGTCTACATTGCGTATTTTGGCTTTAACAAAGAAAATAACTACTTCTTCTCTAATACAATTTCTTCTTTTGAAAATAAAGATATTTATTTTTCCTATATCATTTTCCCCTCCTTCTCACACAGTGAAGAATGTTCTGGTTTGCATTCATTCCAGGACACCAACATAGATTTTAATATGGTTTGATAGGAGATCATTAGCAAAGGTCTTTACTTCTCTAAGTCTAGTTTTGCTCTACCTGAAGGTTCGTGTATAAAGCCTTAATTTTATGATATATAATTTTATATGGGTTAAAATTTTGTGGACACTGTTTTCTATATCATCAGAAATAACACAACTTGTTTTCTCAGATTGACTTTCTTAAAACCTAAATGTTGGTCAGTCTTTTGAGTGTTATAATGCACATATCCACATCCTTCTCAAACTGTATGTTTGATGCCCTAGAGGCAGCACCAGAGAAGGTGCATGATTCTAAATGATGAACTTTATGATAGTCAGCATTTCTTTGTTCAGCAGATCCTGGTTTGGCCACAGTATATGCAGAAAGGTTCATCCATCTAAGAACAACCTGTATACCTCCTACAGTATTTATTCCATGTGGAGCAATGGGCCACCCCTGAAATCAAGTCCCCATTAGTCCCATTATTAATCTGTTTTGCTATTATTTCCATGTCATTCACAGGGTTCCTGGGTCAGTAATTCAGAACTGACTGCAGACAGTTAGGCCCTCCACCTGGAATTGTTTTGTTTCTGTATATTCCCAGCTGTTGGCCTAAATCTAGATTAATGAGCCTGTTCTTGATAGTAAAAATGAAAAAAATAATAAAAAGGAAGAAAGAAAGAAAACAAACATGGGCACTTCTCAATTTCCTTTCAAGATTCTCAAAAATCAAACAAACAAACAAACAAACAAACAAACAAAATCTTCCATGATCACATGAGCAGTTTCCAAACTTGTTTCCAAAAAGAATGCTTCTGTACTTCCCCCAATCAAGAAACATCAAAAACAGGGCTAGCTGTTAAGAATGTATACCCCCTTTACAAAACACCTGAGTTTGGTACCTAGCACCAATATCTACTGGTTCAGAACAGCACATAATTCAAACTCTAGGGCATTTGATTCCTCTGACCAACTTGAGTACTTGCATTCATATGCACAAACCCACAGACACACGTATATAATTAAAAAGGAAAAATAAAACTTTAATAAACATCAAAATCTACATTATGACTAAAATTGGTCACTTAACACAACTACCATCATGGTGAATGTTTATGCGGAAGACAAGGCTGTAAAAGATAGAATGTAGAAATTTAAGGGCACTGGCTTCCAGATTAGTGATAGTAATTCAAGGTAGTAACAATTGAATAATCTCTGAATAATATAGAAACTACATGGGTAGTGATAAATGAAAGCAAGTAAGATATTAAAACGAGCACGTTATGTGTTTGAATATACACTACATATTTTAACAGCCACTAAAATTATGTTAACTATGAGAAAAGTGATCAATCCTTTAAAATAAAGAGCACAAATTTTCTTTACAGATTTGAAGATAAATATAGCTACATATAATGAAAGTCTTATGTGAGAATAACTTACAAAAAAGCAAAATATTTTCTCTAGCTTATTGATCTTTTTATCTTTTCTACTCACCCCAGGGACTACTGTCTAATTCTGCAGAATATGAATTCCTTAAATATATGAATTTACTTTAATGGAATCAGAGCATTTTGTAAACTGACAAATATTAGAGATGAATTGTGGTTGTATTTTTAATAAAAAACAGACTATTCCTTCCCAAGGAAAGCAGAGTGAGGAAGAAGTTACTGCATTTAATTATTATAGATGGCCAATCTGAAAGGTTCAAGCAAACATTATCTCATCCTCAGTAGGACATTTTTCTGCTTGAATCACTTTAATAATTGCTTTAGGTCTCCATGTTACCTGACTAGGTGGTCTTCAGCTGTCTTTACATATTCACAGTTAAATTAGACTTGACTGAAAGAATGAGTCTGTAAGGGATTTAATGGAGAACTTTTAAGATTTGCAGAGAAAGTCTTGTAACTGGACCACTGAAGAATTGCATGGCAGTGTTGTTTTAATTTTTCTATATTCTGTAGGGGATAATGGCTTTGACTGTGTTTACACATGTGTTAGTGTGTGAACCTGTGTGTGGCCAATAAATATCTATTTCCAAACAGAACACTTTAAAGCAAAAGACACTCACCATTTTGCCTACATTTGACATATAACTCATTAAAAGTGGGTTGAAGTATAAATACTTTGTTACCTTCCTGGATTTTCTGAATGCATTTGAAATGCCTGCCTAGGACACCATGATGTCTTTTGAAAGTAGAAGCACTCCAGGAGGTATAGGCAGAGACCTACGGAGTCAGCCTGGAAGAAGGTTTTAGGTACATTGCTACTGCAATTTGTCATGGTCATTTTTTTAAAGGCATACACTTGACAAAATACCATTGCCCTTAGAAAAACCAAGAAATAAGATGCAGCCCACATGGCTCACAAATGTTTGACTTCAAAAGAAAGACATCACAGTAGTTGAACATGGCCTTTAAGATCTAAAGTGTATTTCATTATCTATCTAGGCTCAGTAACCATGACCTTGAAATGGAACCCATGATGCAGAATTGTTTATTAATAGGAACAGAGTACACTATTGCTTTATGCTTGTTGTAGCTTGGAGTTTAAGGCTGAGGTTCAGTGATCTTAATTGTAACACCATTTTCCTGAGTGAAGTCAATTAATATGAACTCTAATTTACCCATGAGAAATAAATGACTATCTCCTATTAGTTCAGTAGCTGCCGTTCCTGAGAAGTAAAAGAAGTCTCTATTCACTCTAATTTTCTTACAAGAAAATCTTCAAGTCCTGAGATTCCAAGCCTTAATCTTAGCAAATCTTCTCAGTGAAAAGTGTCAAAAGAAGCAGAAACCAAAACTTTTTAAAATTTGAGATCAGGTAAATTGGGACAAGATGAAGACTTAAGGACACAGGAGAATGAAGAAGATGGAAAATAAAACAAGTGATTTCACATACATTTATTTTGTCTTGACTGAGAAAGGAGAGGAAATGGTAATGAAGAAAAAAATCTTACTTTTATGTAACCTTATCATTACTGGTCCCAGCACTTTGAGATCTTGGAAGAATGCAGAAGTATGCCAGGTTTACACCAGTTGCTTAAACATGTTACAGGCTCAGAGGTATTGTAACCTCAACATCACATTTCATGAAAGCTTTGCTCTTTTCAGAGCTGGGTGTCTTTAAAATGCCTTTCATGGCTACACATAAAATGTTCGTTCGTGATTTTGACTGCATAAGAAATGCCTACTGTGTCAGTGAAAATATTGTGTGCTTTGAGAACTCTAAAGGACTGTACAGGTCTCCAGACTTATCTTCTGCTCTAGAAATTGCTGGGTATTGAAGTTTTAAATTCTCTTTGCAGAAGAAATTCATAGTCTAGTGTTGCTGTTCTCTACGTGTGAGTAGCAACCATCAGAAAGTATATTCTCCATGGTCCTAGGAACTGTAAAATCGGTTCCTCAGTAGAAAAATTACAGTTATGAAGTAGCAACAAAAATAAATTTATGATTAGAGATTTTGATTGTTGTGACCCAAGGGTTAAGAACCAGTGGTCAAGTACAATTTATGGGAATATAAATTTAAAATTTTCTAGACAAAGAAGAAATAAAAATATATAGCATGTCATAGGAAAGCAAACTATTTGTTAATTTTATATGCTGTTCTAAATATTATTTAAATGCTGGCCCAGTTCCAAGGACAGTGTAATATACAGTCTGAATTACTTTGTTCATTACTGTGCCAATTACTTGACAAAACCTTCTTAAGGTAGGTAGCATTTAGTTTAAGTCACAGTTGAAGATGCAATCTGCCATGGTGGCAGATATACATGACAATTAGTCACATTGCATTTGCAGTTTGGTAGGCAGGAAAGTGAAAACTTACCTTTATTCTGCTTTGCTATTAATCAGTCCCTCCAGCAATGCTGCTCACAGTTAAGGCGTGGCTTCTGAACTCAGTTATTCTCATCTTCCATAGACATGCCCAGAGACTAAACTGATCTAGATAATATCTTGAGGCTGTCCTCAAGGCTTTAGCTTGTTGATGGTAGATCCTGTCCAGTTGAAAGCTATGAGGTTTTTTGTTTGTTTGTTTGTTTGTTTATTGACCTGAAAAATCAGCTCCTCCCACTTGTCAAGTAAGGATGTGGTTGATGGTACTTTATTTTTTTATTGTTGATTTTATTTATTTACATTTCAAATGTTATGTCTCTTCCTAGTTTCCTTTCTGTTGGTCTTAATTCTGGAGGCTTTCCACGGACATCTCTGGTCCAGCTAGGTGCGTGGGTTCAGGTGAGGGGGAGAGAACTCAGGCAGGGAGAGGGAACTGCCTCTGCCATCTCCAGTGCTGCTTCGGTTGATCCAGGACATTGTTTCAGGATGTGGGTCTGACTGAGCCAGCATGAGACTAACTAGTCACAGTGGTGGGGTGCAGGGGAGCTTGTGGCAGTGATTTTGGGAGAGCAGAACTTTTCCCCAAGGAGCGGTGTTATTGCTCTTATGACAGAAGCTCTCCGATGATGAAGTAATTCCTGCATATCTTTAATCCTTCTGGAGAGGATGGGTCAGGGTCTGACAGCAAGTACTACCTATTGGTTTGACCTGAGAGCTTGGGAATACCTCGTCTACATACTAGGGCGTGTGGTCCAGCCAGATAAGGTCATCATCTACTACATCTGTAGCTGGAGCCACAGGTCCTTCCATGTGTACTCTTTGGTTGATGGTTTAGTCCTTGGAAGCTCTGGGGTTCTGGTTGGTGGATATTATTGTTTTTCCTATAGGTTTACAAACTCCTTCAGCTCCTTCAGACCTTTCCCTAACTCCTCCACTGGGATCCATGTGCTCAGTCCAATGGTTGACTGCATGCATCTGCATCTGTATTAGTAAGGCTCTGGCAGAGCCTCTGAGGAGACAGCTATATCAGGCTCCAGTCAGCAAGTACTTCTTGGCATCAGCAACAGAGTATAGGTTTGATATCTGCATATGGGATGGGTCTCCGAGTGGAACAGTCTCTGGATGACCTTGTCTTCAGTCTCTGCTCCACTATTTGTCCCTGTATTTTATTTAGACAGGAACAATTCTGGGTAAATATTTTTGAGATGATTCGGTGGTCTCATCCCCCAACAGGGTGTCATACCTAACCTGTGGATATGGCCTCTATAGGTTCTCTCTCCCCTTTGTTGGGTGTTTCAGCTGATGTCATCCTTGTTGGGTCCTGGGAGCCTTTTGCTTTCCTGGCATCTGGGACTTTTTGGTGGCTACTCTCAGTTCCCCATCCTTCACTGTTACACACCACTGTTCAAGTTCTTGACCCTCGGTACATGTCCCTGGTCTCCTCCGATACCTGATCCTGCCTGCCTTTTTCCATTCCCTTCCTCCTTCCTCCCAATTCTCTAGCCCCTTCTACCTTCTGCAATTATTTTATTCCCTCTTCTAAGTAGGACTGAAGCATCCACACTTTGGTGTTACTTCTTGCTGAACTTCATACAGTCTGTGAGTTGCACTGTGGGTATTCTGAGCTTTTTGCCTAATATCCACTTATCAGTGAGTATATACCATGTGTGTCCTTTTGTGACTGGGTTACCTCACTGTCTTACTGTCTTAGGGTTCTCTATAGTCACAGAAGTTATAGGTAGTATCTATATAGTAAGAGAATTGGTTGATGACTTATAGTCCAATTTTACAACAATGATCAGCAGTAGTTGTGAATGGAAGTCCAAAAATCTAACAGTGGCTCAGTCCCACAAGACAGGCAGGTGGGTAAAAAAGAGAGGCCCTTCCTTCTTCCAATGTCCTTACGTAAATCTCCAGCAGACATTGTGTGAACCACCACGCCTGGAGCTGGGACTTGCTTTGTCCCAGGTGACCTTGAACTCAGAGATCTCCTTGCCTTAAGCTCCTGGCATTCATAGCCACTTTGCCTCAAGATCTCCACACCAAGATCCAGGTCAGAAACTTGTATCTCCCAGCCTCAAGATCAGGATCAAAGCTGAGCCTTCCAATTCTGGATTGTAGTTCATTCCAGATATAGTCAAGTTGACAACCAGGAATAGCCACTATACTCACTCAGGATGATGTTAACATTCATGTATGCTTTGCAAACTTGCTCCCATTACTCCTATGTTAGATGCCTGCCATGCTCATGGCCCTTTACCTGAAGATAAAGTTACTGTACTGCTGAGCCTTGTGTAATGCAGATGAAAGACAACTGCTGAATCCATGTTCCCAGGCACACTGGGCACCAGGTCCCAAATTCCTTCTCTTCACTGCATTGTATTGTTTTATGTTATAAGCATTGACTTTTATCACACAAGAAATGTACAAAACACACAAAACAACATTTTATAATTTTACACAAATATACTTGCATTTCAATTTCTTATATTTTCAATATGTTATAATTTGAGGATTGTATATGCTTATGATTATTAGATAGACATATTCATAAAATAAGTGCAGAATAATTAGCCTGGGTAGTTCAATTCAGATTCTTAAAGCCTGGAAGTCAGTATGACGCATGAAAAGTCCTTTTCCATATTTCTAGAGTATTTCTAAGTGTGGCTAAATATCTGGTTCTGTTCAAGCCACTAACACACTTTGTAATTATTGGAGTTCAAATGGAATAGATTTAACATGACCATGAGTGGAGAAGTAAAGAATTTCCAGGTCTAAACATGCATTTGTATTGAAAAGGCCTGGGTCCATGCACATACTTACATTCAACGGGTTTTACCACAAACACAATCCTACATAACCAAGTAAGTGAAACACTTTATCTATTTCCTTGGGGTTAATTTTTTTTTTCGGAGCTGGGGACCGAACCCAGGGCCTTGCGCTCGCTAGGCAAGCGCTCTACCGCTGAGCTAAATCCCCAACCCAATTTTTTCCAGGGCTACTGTCTTCTGTAATTTCACAGGGACATATTGTATAAATGTTGTCATACCATCCTGCTAGGGAATGTGCAGCTTGGACAGTTTGACTATTAAATACCAAAAAAGAATCACTGAAGAGAAAGAGAAAAATAAAACAAAATGGAAAAAATTCTAAATATGACGATATTTATGAATAAAGGAGACAAATTAACTTAAAATAGTGTCTTAGGGTTTTACTGCTGTGAACAGACACCATGATCAAGGCAACTCTCATGAGGACAACATTTAATTGCTGCCGGCTTATGGGTTTAGAGGTTCAGTCTATTATTATTATTATTATTATTATTATTATTATTATTATTATTATTATTATTATAGCATGAGCATAACAGCATCTAGACAGACATGGTGCAGGATGAGCTGAGAGTTCTACATCTTCATCTGCTAGCAGAGTACTGGCTTCCAGGCAGCTAGGATGACGGTTTTAATGCCCATGCCCACAGTTACTCACCTACTCCAACAAGGCCACTCATTCTAATCATGCCACTCCCTGGGTTGAGCATATACAAACCATAACATTCCCCTCCCTGGGCCCCATAGGCTTGTCCAATCATATGAGTCTATGGGGGCAGTACCTAAACATAGCATAATGAAACATACATTTATCCCAACTTCAAAAGTCCCCATAGTCTTTAGAAGTCTCAACAAAGTTAAAAATTCAAAGTTTCTTCTGAGATTCATTCAATTACTCAAATGTAATTCCCAAAGTGAGTCAGGAAACCAGCAAGTCAAACTCCACACTCTGCATCTCTATGCCTGACGTCAAGGTGATCTTCAGATCTCCAACTCCTTTTCTCTCTTTGTTGACTGCAACAACCTTCTTTCTCCTGGGCTTGTCCCACTCCCTGAAATAGGTTTCCTCAGCAGATGTCCCACAACTCTGGCATCTTGAACATTGTGGTTTCTCTAAGGCAACTTCAATATTACAGCTTCTTGTTTCAATGTCTGGGATCCACACATGATCTTCGGGGCTCCCCTAAAGGGCTGCTGTCACTTCTGCAGCTGTGCACTTTAAGCTCAAGTTAACTTTGCTGATGCTGCTGTTCTTCATGATCACCCCATGGTACTGGCATCTTCAATTCACTGGGTCTTCTGCTTCAAGTATGCTCTCCAGTTGCCTCTCATAGGCTCTCTTCATGGTGCCAAGCCTCAGCTCCTTTGTGTGGCCCCTTCAGTCCTGGGCAATCAACTACAACTGAGGTGTTCACCTTCCATGGCCTCTCACAGTGCCAAGCATCAGCTGGTTTTCATGACAACTTCATGCCCTCAAAACCAGTACCACCTGGGTGACCCCTACACATTATTACCAAGACAGCTGCAGCATGGGGTACAACCTTGGCTATCTCTGGAACATAGCTTCTTTGTGCTCTCAGAAAACACTTCCCAGAATATTTCACCTCAGTGATGCTGGTCTCTTCTTAATCACCAGTAATTTCTTAGCTCCAGCTAACTAACATCAATTGTCTCAGTAGTCTTTTCTATTTTTTACTCTGAAGCCATAGCCACATGGTTAAAGCTGCCAAGTTCTGCTGCTTGCAGGGGCTGGACCATGATCCCATTGATCTACTACATTACCGCTAGCTTTCTGTTTTCCAGCTCCTTCATTGCCTAAGCTTGGCTGTCCTGCATCTTGCTCTGTAGTTTGACCTTGAACTCAGAGATCTGAATGCCTGTCTTCTGGGATTAAAGATGTTTACCACCACTCCTGGATTCAAGCTTCTCTTTACCTAGAACTTTCTCTGTCCCAGGCTGGTATTGAACTCAAAAATCTGCTTGGCTTTATCTCCTGGGATTAATAGTGTACACCACCATGCCCAGATCTAAATTTAGCTGGGTTGGATCTTGTTCAAAAGTTCTATTCCCTTAATCTGCTATCTCACTGAACACAGGATTCATCTCCATTTCACTTTCTGGTGTCCCATTAATATTGAACCACATATTTTATATTTTTCCTTTCTAAGCTTGCTATGCTTGTTTAAAATATTCTACATGAGACTTAACCCTATGATGTGTATTTCAGAGACTTCCTTTGTCAAGGTAGTTAATCTCAGTCTCTTCGCTTTAGAGTCAGGCAAACTCTTCAGGCGAGGACAAAACATATCTCTGTTCTTTACCAAAATACTACAAACAAAACAAAACAAAACAACAACAACAACAACAACAACAACAATATCCTGTCTCTAGGCCACATAATAAAATTCTTCACTTGAAAGCTCTTGGGCCAGGTCCACACAATCCCTGCAAGGATGGCCCAATAAGGCCCACTTAAAGCATTCTGCTGCTTTTCAAATCCAAAGTCCCCAAACCCGCATTCTTCCAATCAAAAGCATGGTCAGGTCTATCACAGTAATACCACAGTCCCTTGTACCAACTTCTGTCTTAGGGTTTTACTGCTGTGAACAGACACCATGAACAAGGCAACTCTTGTGAGTACATTTAATTGGGACTGGGTTACAGATTCAGAGTTTCAGTCCATTATCATCATGGCAGCATCTAGGCAGGCATGGTGCCTGAGGAGCTGGGAGTTCTACATTATTAACCAAAAGCTGCTAGGAAAATACTGGCTTCCAGGCAGCTAGGATAAGGGATTTAAAGCCTACCCCGACAGTGACACACCTACTGCAAAAAGGCCACACATACTCCAATAGGGCCACATCTTCTAATAGTGCCACTTGCTGAGCCAAGCATGTACTAACCATTAAAAGAATAATTCTTTTTTAAATGTAATGAAGTTTATTAATATGCATTTTATTTTATTAAATAGATTAACAGTGTAAATATGAAAAAAAAGTGCTTATATATTGAGAATGATAATAGTAGCCTGTGACTAGAAACAGCGGTAGGAATATGATGACTTCGGTGCTACCACTGAAGGACCAAACATACGGCAATTAGAACTTTTTATTATTAAATATTAAATTAGGCTGATGAAATAGCTAGTTCATGCAAGCATGATGATCTGAGTTCAAATTGTCAGAACTCACCTACAAATGTCAATGCACATCTGTAATTTCGATTCTGAGGAAGTGGATAGTGATAGAGCCCTAGAGACCACAGACTATATTAGCCAATCTGTGTTCTCCATGAGTCTTAATGAAAGTAGACCAAAGGTCCTTGCAGCAGTCATGCCATAATAAAGAAATATCAGTTAAGGAACAAGAGGAAGTATGGTTACTATAACATAGCAAATTATGGCATGACTGCTGCTAACTGTAACATAACATTGAGCAAACTCAATAATTAAGTTTGCATGAGTTCTTTAATATCAAAGTGTAGTAATCTTACCTTAGTAGTAATTTTATTGCTTGATATCATTTTTGAAAGCTAGGAAGACTAGGGGTTTTATTTATTAAATAAATCATATTACCTTCCTTAATGAATAGAAACCCTAAAGAAACTCTAAGGACAATTTTATGAATTATAATAAATACACTGCTAAAATTTGATTGCAGAACACAAATTTTGATTGACTGTTGGCTACTAAATATTAACATATTCAAAAGAAGAAAACTATTTAAATTTAATAATATGCAAGTAAGGAGAATTTTTAATTGTATGTTTTAATGAAACTTCCCTGCTGTGGATATTATTGGATATTTCAATGTATACATATTAAATGCTATTTAAAGCAAAGTATTAAAATAACTGTGACTACATAATACATTTAAACTCAGGTTTATATTATTTATATTATGGAGATTTATATAGCAACAGTTTAAGGTGCTATCATTATAATATTTATTTCTTCAAAGTTTAAAAATATCTGTTTTCCTTTGACTGTTTGTAAAAGATAGTGTTCAAAATGTCTTCATTTGTAGGATGAGCAATTTTAAAGGAAGGTCAAAAGAAAGCGTAAGTGATAGAAAAATACTATAATGTAATCACAAATTGCTATAATTCAATTGAAGTAAAAATAAGTTCATTTCTGTATTTTCTTTAGTTATTAGCTGACATTAACCCCACTTATGGATGTAATGGCAGCATTTCAGGGCTTTGAGTCGTGTGTAAACTCCAGAGTGCATTCTGCTCTTTTCAAAAGACTACGGCTGGATACACAGGCCACTCTAATTGACATCCTCAGTAAAGTTCAGACAGATGTTGACTCCTTCAGCAACCTTACTGATAATCATAGTGTGATTTTGTTTGACAGCTGATTTTGTAGCTAACTTGTTCATATAGTGGTTTTTATCCCCTTACTTATTGTCATGTGTCAAATAAAATTTTCAAACACCGTAAAAAAAATGAAGTGTGGAGCAAACTTCAAGTACTGAGTTAGCAATCAATCACATGCTTATGAGGTGTAAGAAGTAGAAGATTTGCTCTAAGTAAAGTGTAAAAGTTTTATTAAACTCCTAGAGTAACATGTTGCTATGTATAAATGCTTCATGCCATTTGCAAAACACTACTGAGTAATCTACAGTAAAGTTTGGCCAAACATTTGTAGATGATTATTGAATAGATTAGATATTTAAAAGTACAATGTGATTATTGATTAACAAAACTTTCTCCAGCATGGTATTTAGAGGTAATTTTAAACTAGTATCTTCCAAAATTCGTTTGAACGCAAGAGTAATATTGATAGTTACAAAGTCATAGTGGGGCAGAGAGACCAGTATATGCTGCTAATGCCAATGTTATTATTACTGCATAGCTTTGGGACTATAAGGTAACTTAATAAGAGTATTTTACAGTTTATGTAGTGACCCTATGCAGTCTTCCTAACAATGATCTGATGTAGGAAAATTATTTAGAGTATTGACTAGTCCTAAGATGTCTAGAGCCTGAATTCTTTCTAAGTGCAATCTGTTTGTTACATAAAATTCTTAAGGGTCAAGAGAGATTCTTCATGAACTTCAGTACTCTGCTTTGCTGAGGATGGAGTTTTCCTTTTGCGCAAAATGTCTAGAGATACATTGATAACATTAATGTGCATAGAATATTTGACTATACATTTTTTGTGATACCTGAGGGAATTTTTATTTTTAAAATTCTATGTTGACTTACAAGTCATATATGTTGAACTTAAATAAAAATCTGTTTGTGAATGAGGAATATAAAATATGTGTCATCATAGGCCTTTAAACTACAATCTCACAATTCTTTGACTTGAAGAAGGCAAGACACATTGTCTAAGGGCTGAAAGCCTTGTATAACCTAGCTTCTGAACACTGACACAGGGAACTCTGAGGAAACATTACTCATAATGTATGTATACTCATAATGTATGATGTATAATGTCATAACGAAAGACCTTCCCTAATTTTTGTTAGCTCCTTATTTTGTCTTATCTCCCAGTATACAGTGACATTCCTATATGCATATCACAAAATCTTTAGAGAGGGTTACAGAACAGTTAATAATGAATCCAGAAGGTTATCAAGTCCACAATTATACAGAATGTTGTTCCTTGTAGGGGTAGTCCACCACAAGCACATATCTTGCTGTGAGCCTTTAAAACTTTAGAAAATAGATGTCTGAGGATCTCTTTAGGGTTTCAGCATGTGAAGGATGATAAATTGGATTAATGGCATTAATAATTTTGGGTGTATAAAAGTGTCCTCTCCAGTGTTTCATCGAATAAGATTTTTATTGTTTTAGTATCATGTAAATATAGTGCAAACATATTTTATGGGTTTTTCTCATTACCCTGGCCATTGAACTTCATTTTTTCTTTGAGATGTTAAATACCTCTGTGTCAGTTCTCTTATTTCAGCAATATTTCAAGCTTCTAACACTCATGTTTGTAAAAGCCATTTATTGATTAGCAAGGTGCCTTTAAAATTCACCTTTGTGCTTGTACTTGAATCACACAGCAATAATTACATTTATTGAGTTGCTGCTATGAATTAGGTTCATTGCATGCATCACTGTATTTAATCTTTAGAACAATTCTGGAATACATATTAATATCTACATTCAATAAGTGAGGAAATGGATGGTCACAGGAGTTTGGGTGCCTGACAACATTTTCATATAATACCACGTTGGATCTTAATGTTGATTAAGATTCAAGCCAAACTGAATCCATACCATGCAGATACCACATTGATGTAGTTTTTCCTTTCTCTACTGCAACTACATAAACAGAAAAGGCTTATAGGAAGATAGAATGTGTATTTGGTTAAAATTGTTTTGTTTTAAATCACTACGCTCTGAAAATCTTTCAGTAAACAAATTCAAAGAATTACTACCTTTCAGTGTATTCCCCACAGCATGAGAATACCAATGGCTTTATGGTTGTTGTTAAAAATAAAGATTGTGAATTTGGTTGGAAATAATCTCAACATCTGTAAGATATTCAGCAAATGGAGGGACTGGATAGTTAACTTTCTAAAATGTAAAAACTCTACAAAATATCTTCCATAACTGTAAAACTTAAGCTATGTATTTCCAGGCCCTCTGATGTAATTGGTCAGTGATAAAGAACTCAGAAATTAAGCATCAATTTCATCTGGGCTACATAGTGTCATCTTATTCTATACCAGGACCTATTTCCCCTTCATGAGGAACAGGGTTCTTAGGCAAGACTTTCGCTCCAGCTTTCTGTACGAACTCTGACTCACACTACTCTTTTTAATTATTTGGTTAATCTGAAATGATATCAAATTGAAAAATACATAGCTGTCTAGAAATAACAGATTTATAGAAATGTGTTTTAAGGCAATACCTCAGCTATGAATGCTTTCAGATCTAATATGGTAATAAGATAATAACTTATCACTCAATAAACTTATTATACCTTTCTTTAATATTGCATTGTTCCTGATTTCTTTCAACAAACTTAAAATCTAGCCAATGTAAATATTAAACAAACACAGCATCAGCCTCTGTCTATTCTATTGGTATTGGATAAAATACTTCTGTTAAGAGAAAATGGTTATCATTATTATTATATTAGTCTTTCTCTAGATATAGTGCATCATCATCATGATGTTTAAACTTTCAGATTGATCTTAAATGTATTTACATACAGATATTGAACACATCTCAGTGATTCTTTCTGGACATTTTTACATTTGTAAGTCCATAGCTTTTATTATATGTTTCATTTTTCATAGATTATATATTTAAACTAAATAAAATGTAATTACAATGTTAAATAGAGACAGAGATACACATATATGTATACATGTAATACATATATGGATACAGATATTGACACACTCACACACATCTACAGACAAACACAGACACAAACATATACTCAGACATACACACACCGACACCCCTCCACATGCACATACAAACTTTGTCCTGATTATAGAGTTTCATATCTTAGGAAAATACTAATTTGGAACAAAAAGATATTACCAAAATGTGCCCTATGTGTCCCATTTAAAAAAAATACTTTACATTTCTAAAACTTAGAAATATATTATGTTTCATTCTTTTTGCCAATTTTGAATTACAAATTTATGTCTATTGTCTAAATATCTACCATTTTTCCGAATGGAAATAAAAGCCCTGGCAGCACCAGTCTCCCTGTCTTTTCTTCCGTCACACCGAGTGTTTCAGGCAGATCCCGTAGGCTCACATTTCTGCAGTGTCACTTGGGAATTGTAGAGAAGACCCTTCAAATTAAAGGTTTAGCCAGTGAAAAGACACTTTCTTTTGTGTGTGCTCTGCAGGAATGTTTCAATATTCTATTTTATGTTGTTTAAAGAAACAGAGAGAGGAAGAGGAAGATACTTGCCCTAAATTCCTCACATGAGAGTATCACTCAGTGTCTTGATTTACGCTAACACAGCTACCATTTCAAAGTAGAGCAGCCATGCTAATCTCAGAAAACTGTTCCTATTTTAAGGAGGAAAAGTGAACTCATTTGCCAAAATATGATATTGTCTTGGGAAATTTACTGTAGTTGTTGATTAATAAGTTGTTGGCACTGAATAATTGGCAAGATTTAAAAAAATATGAAACAGAGACGATCCCTTAAGTCATATGCATGCATTTAAACAGTAATGTGTCTCTCTCATCCTACCTGCATTGTGCTAGATTAAACATCACAGAGCAAACAAAAACTATTAATCCCAACTTCTTAAAACAAAAAAAATGCATACAAGATACCTTTAAAATACATTTTACATTATGGCTTCAAAACTAGTTTGTGGACTTCAAATTTAAAATTTCTTAACAAGCTACACAAAATAATTAAATCAGAAATAAATAATTATAGACTCAGTAGAATGATAGTATACTGAAAATCTTGTATAATATGGATTAAGCATGCATGCTGAAATCATTAATAGACTAGTAGGTTCTTGGCAGGTGGAGCCATAAACTCATTCTGATTCTTGCTTCAGTGTTCTTGTCCTTAAAGACAAATTAAAAATGAATTTACTAGCTGTGCTTCTGATTGTACCTGTCTCATCCCATCAATGGCATGAGACACATTATTAAAATATCTACACTCAAAAGGGATAAAATAAAAACATAGAGGCAAATTACCAAAAGGATGACCAATGTTACATGGACCTCTGATGTTAGATGATATTGTCTATATTGTCATACTCAAACAGATAAAACAGCCTTTAAATAAAAGATAACTAGAAAAAATGTGTTTTAAGGAATTTTTCTGGCTATGGGAAATTAATTCTTCGCATTTAATTTTAATCCAAATGTTTTGTCCTTTGTGCTTATCAGAAACTAAAATAATGTGTTAATAGTACATTGATTTAAATTGTATTTCTATTAAATTATATAAGTAAGTTTCAGATTGACTTATGGATAAAATCATGTGCATCCTACATTTGGAACTAATCATTCAATTTAAAAAACTTTGCTCAGTATAATAACATATGCAAAACATAAACTATTTATATGCTTTCTCCTATTCTACTCTCTCTGCATTTCCCATTTACTATAGTATGCATGCTTATGTAATAACCACAGTAATTTTACAAACATATTAAATTATACATATTTATAAAATGGTATGCATTATTCACTTCACTACAATGTTGCATATGCATGTGTTGTCTATTCCTAAAGACTTTTATAGACCTGAGCGTTATGTACATGATATAAACACTTTGTGGGAAACTGCATGTGTAACAATTATTTAACTACATTTAATACCACAATATTCTACCACAATTGTTTAGCTTAGGAAAAGTATCTGATGCCATAAAAACAAATAAATTGAGCAGTAGGGACATGTACAAATTTCATAAATTTGTAAAAACCAATAGAGATATTGTCTCAAAATTTTCATTGATTTAGTGATAATAATTCAAATCACATCTTCATGAATAAACAAAAATTTATGGTCCAATACACATTTGCCCATTACCCTGGGCTTTATTTATTTCTTTACTTAGTTCTTAAAAGTTATCAGTAATTTGTAAAATAATGAACTGTTCTGACTTATATCACTGAAAAAATTTCTTAAAGTTTTGAAATTACATAGTACACATGAACATGTACCACAAAATTACAGAAAATATCTTTAGTGTAAAATACTTGTGGAGTGTTATAAGAATATGGTATATAGGTTGGAGTTGATCATTTAGTCAGCCTCTTGAAAACTAACTTAAAACAACAACCAGTGTGAATGAATTATACAGGAATTCCCTCGGCCTTATACTGTCCTCTGCCTTTATTTTACAATGTAATGATAGTTTTGTGTGGTTCAAGAAGAAATAGCTTCTAATATGAGATGAGGATGTCTTCCTTGTGTCTGTATTATAATTAGAAACTGAGAATTCTGGGTTTAGGCAGTCTCTTTTGGCGTTCCCTCTGAATTCTTCATCCTTACCATGGCCTTCTTTAATATCCCACATCACCAATCCTACTGATCCTACTGTAAAACCAGAAATGAGGATGGCAAGATGCCTCAGTTCGTGGCTGTTCAAGAGAAGCATGAAAACCTAAGTTAATGTCCCCAGCACATCTGTAAAATCATGTTGATGGTAAGTGAATATAATCTCAAATTCTTACACCAGGAGATATGAAAGGGATAGGATGCACATTGGAAGCCAGTGAGCTAGCTTACCTTGTCTGTGAAGTCTAACCAAAAAAAAAAAAAAAAAAAAAAAAAAAAACTAGGTCTTTAAATGCAAGATGTTGACTAACATCTGCATTTGTTTTCTATCCCCACCTCCCTCCACACACACATATGCACACTCGCATGCACACAAGCACACACATTCAAATCCACAACACACAAAGAACTCAAAACACAACCATGCATGAACTAAAACCCAAACACAACAAACCAGCAATCCTGGTAGAAGAAGACATTTAATTCTTCAGTAGGCACTACCAATGTGGCATGGCAGTGAAGCTTCGGGATCTTTCAACATATGTTCAGTAAACATGATATTAGATTTCATGCTCAGTCCTTAAAGAGCAGTTTTGATATTGCTGCTGCTTGACTTCCTTGTGTCTTGCCGTGCTTGTGTCAACTAATTTGATGTGCTTGTGGTAAGATATAGAGATGCCTGTATAACTCCAATCCCTGGGATAATTGGACACTTTTTTTCTGCAACACACACTTGCAATTTTATGTAGAGTAATTTTTTTTCAATTGTATGTACACCATGGTTTCCAACAAGATCCTTTCAGACTTTCAGTAGGGACTTTTCTGTTTTCCCACTTCTTCCATCAAAACACTCTCAAATTGTAGACTCCACGGTGCAATTTTGCGGTTGAAGGTACTTTTCAGCATCTGTTGTAGTGATTTTCACAGTAATGTTTGAAAGTATACTTGTTGAAGGAATGAAACACCTCTCAGTCTAGGGACATGTGCTGAGCTGTGTGGAGATGCTAACACCCGCGCTGTTTGTATAGGTGAAATTAGTACAGTTTCTTTTACAATCGAACCCACTGCAGCGAGTGAAACCTACATTTTAAATTAGACAACCTTACTGAACAAGTGACTTAGATAAATTTTAAAATAGTCCAGTAGAATGGCATAATGCTTCTGAAAATAGGTTCAAGTGTCCAGGAGATATTTTGGGATCGATCCTTTGGGGAATAAACTATTATGGTCTCAGATTTGTAATCATTAAACTTAATAATGTTAATACTCAAGACTCCATAGGTGGTAATATACTTATTGGTAGCAATTATCCTGGCTTTCCCTGCTGAAATTAAAATGGCAATACAGTGCCTAACTATATGTGCATATATATAATAAGAAAAAGGAAACACTGGACATTGTAGACAGAAAACAAATGACCTGGTGCCACCCTGTTGTTTTGGATCCTCACTTTGCAAGTCTGCAATGATGAGGTGAAGTGCCATGTTTTGCAGCAACTTGATTAATAACCAGATCATCCCTAACACTCTTGGAAAACCTGGGTCTATCTCCTATTGTAGAAAAAATATTACCACAAACCTTCACAGAATACATAATAGTGAGCACCTACCTTATGCAAGGCAATCTGTTTGGTTTTGTGAACAGGAAAATGCCCCAGACATAGGGACATATGTACTCCTAAAGCAGCTTTGTGCCCATGAATGGTGAGTATGCAATCAGGTATTTATTGTGATAGTGTAATCAGTGATTTGATTGTTAATTTCAAATTAAGGACAAATTATACATAATAGAAAATGCAAAACAAAAGCATTACATATATGTTTTTCTCTGACGTCAGTCTTTTGTGATTTTTTTCTCTTGATTTTTATTCATATTAAGGGTAGGTAGCAAGGAATAGAGGATAAAGGAATGTCCTCTCTACTTTTTCTCTTGATGTGACAAAATACATGATAAAAGTAGCTTAAGGAGCAAAGAGTTTGTCTTGGTTCAGAATAAAATGCATGAAACAGGATAAATTTGTAGGCAGGGAAGTAAAGGATCTTGTCTAATTGCCTTCACAATCTGGAAGTGCTGTGAAGCTGCCTTTCTTCTTTTGTTTAGTCCTGGACCCCAACCTATGAATTGATGTCACCTATAGTTAGAGTGGGTCTTACAGCTCAGTTAACCCAATCTAGAAAATTCCTCAAGGATACATGCTGAAGTTTGAGACCTAGATAATTCTAGAATCTGTCAGGATGACAATATCACCAAAAGTATATTTTTCTGGTATATTTTGTTGTTGTGTGTATGCTAACATAGATCATAAACATTCAGGTGCTCTTAGCTTGTTGCTATTTTTTCCTACATCAAGGTAGACTGCTACCTCTTTATTCGGGAATCCACTTGGTGAGTTAACTCAGTGCCATGGATGGTAGCTGTATATCTTTAGCCTCTACCCTTTCTTCCTATTGAGAAGGTAGAAATTAACTTTCCTTAAATTCCTTAAATTACGTGCCTTCAGACTAATCCTCCTTAACATTGGTCTGTGACAGTAAGTTCTATGCTAGTGCTTATAAAACAGCCAGGAGCTAAACACAGGGTTAGGATAGAAGGTCCACCTCTCTCTGTCTCTCTTTCTCTTTCTCTTTCTCTCTCTCTCTCTCTCTCTCTCTCTCTCTCTCTCTCTCTCTCTCTCTCTCTCTGTGTATTCACATATCCACATATCAGTGCACTTATGAATTCTACTAATTGACTCTTAAAGTATATTTTCATATATTGTAGCATGCATCATAAGATTTTATTCTCATTTTAGTCATGACTGGAATAGGGATTTTCAATTATTAATAAATGTCAAATCCTTTGCCATGTAGCTGCAAGACATTTTGAACAATGATATACTTGTAATGTCAGGCTACAAGCCATTCAAAGAGTTAACATAGTACCTAAGGGCATTTTCCATAGTCCACCTAGAATATCAGAAACAGTGAGCTTTTGTGATTTCTAGGTTATTTTTGAGGTCTTGTTTTAAAGATAAAATTTGTCATAGTGACTGTAACCCCCTGCCCCAGCAACACACCAAATTCCCTTCCTCTGAGTTTGCAATCCACTGTACTCTTTTTTTGTAGTGAAGCTATGGAATCTTTGATAATAAATATGAGTTGAAATAACATCTATCAAAGTTTAGGCTAGTTGTATGTTTAAAAATTAGATTTGAAACAATACCAAGTGGTAAGTTTTTCTTTTCTAACCTTGATACAACTGACTGGAATAAATTGTAAAGAAGAGTTAATCCCGCTATGGGGACAATGAGTGCAGAAAGATCTCCAGTTTCTTCTATTAATGAAACATAATATGAGGGCTTGCATATTCTGAGGTAAAGACAACTGAAGCATGTAGCTAGAAGTCAGTTGTTCCTTTAGTCATAGGTATTCAAAGCTGAGCTACAAAGGTTAGAGTCTCTTCTGAATCCCCAGGAAGATTCTTATGTTGAAGGTTTTTTTAGTTTTTACAAAGTATGAGGTTTTTACACATATGTGATATTAGAAGAGCCAAAACTTGGATGATACAAAATACGTACAGTATGCTGCATGAAATCTGTAAGGAGGAAATAAGGGATCATTGAATTACTTCCAGGAGGGTAGATGAAGTCTGTTAAGATAAAGTAAGGGATAATTGACTTAAGAAAAGCCTTGCAAAGTGTCTCATTTTCTTGACTTACCAGATGAAGACAGGGTTCAAAGTGTTGAAAATAATACCCAATCTTTCAGTGTGCTTTCTAAACTTATTTTTGTTTAGATTTCTATATTTAATTGAATTCTAGTTTAAAATAATTAATCATATTCATTAATGGACAGAAGATATATATATATGTATATATGTGTGTGTGTGTGTGTGTGTGTGTGTGTGTGTGTGTGTGTGTGTAAATTATTTAAGTGAAGTATAAAGTAATGTGAAGCTGAGAACTTGGTACTCATCCTTGAGTCTGGGTGCTTCAGTAGGCAGAGTAGGTCCTGAAAGCTCTCTCTCACTGGGCAATGGCCTGAGGTCAGGCAATGGAATCCCACTAAGTTCCTGGAAAATAGCTGGCCCCTATTCTAGGAAGAAAGCTTTTGAATGCTGACTCCACTATTATGGACTAAATAATCATCAGCAATAAGAACAGAATAAATCAAGTCACTGGCAAAAAGGAAGGCAATGTGAGGGAAAGGACTCATTCCTCCAGATTTACTTTTTTGTCTTGACTGCTCCCTGGGTGTGCTACACACAGAGTAGAACTACCCAAGATAGTCAAGGTAATTCAGACAATTTGTTATGTGAGGCTCCTTACACAGTTATTCTTTTGTAGTAAGTTGACATTAAGCACCCACAATGTGTGACATATATAAGGTTTACTGGTCTTAAGAAACAATCAAGTGCAGAAAACAAAGTCTTGTGGTAGTAGACTACCACAAGAGTCTTAGGATGATATAATTTGATATAATATTGACCAAGATATTGTAAAATGAAGACCAATTTGATGAGAAATAATAACTGACTATTCAGAATTTTCACAGGGAAGCTTGCCTCCATACCTTGCTTTAGCAGAAACTCTAAGGTGGCTAAGATATTTTAATGTTGTTTTAGGAAAGGAAAAAGCATATATTTGTTGAGGCATACAGGTTTCTGCAAGCTATGGGCAAGCTAAGAAGTTGAAGTAGAACATAAAGATTAAGTCAGGAACATGTTTCTTCTGGTTGGAACTGGGGCACGAAAATTCAAGACACTATCAGTTCATGTTAGTCTCTGTGACTTTGGGGGAAAATTGCATATATTTGGGGTTTCCTTGCTGGGCGGTTGTTGCAGATCAGAAGGCAGAATTCTATGTCTTATTTTTTTAAATTTTAACTGTATGTACATGTCTCTATGTGAGTATATGCATGTGGAGGCCAGAGGTATTGGATCCACTTGGAAATGGAATTACAAGCAATTCGGACCCAAACCTGAGTCATCTGAAAAAGCAATACCCAGTTGAAACTGTTGAATCATATCTCCTGTCCCCTGAGGTCTATTTTAATAAGTGTCTGAGCATTCTCTTGTATCTGTCTCTCACTACAGATGTAGAGCGCTGACCTGCCCATATGTGCATATAAACCAGAAGCTGATTTCATACGCATTTACTCGTAAATATTAGAATATACCTAGAAACATATATGCGAGCACAGGACAAAAAAATGACACCAAAAGCTTATTGGCTATGATTGTACCATGTTAGCTGAATCAAGGAAAATGCAACCACTTGAGGACCAGTGAATCCTACAGATTGCTCTGTTGTGACCACCATGACTGCGCTAAAAGAAAATGAAGTAATTCTTAATTATAATTTTATTTGAACATTTCTGCTTGCCTTACATTTTTCCCCAAAAATATACTTAACATCATTGTAATTGAGTTGTCCTTTCTGTTTAGGTTACATTAGCAAATTGTCTTTCCTGTCATTTTCTGTAAAACTTAACGAGTTTAAATTTTCTTCTCTGTTTCCACTCTTAGAAGCTAGATAGATACTGAACTTGTTTATCCAAACTTTAACTTCCTGAATAATGGACTTAGTCTGCCATTGAACTAATGGTTTCAGCTAAATATTTTAGAATCTCTAAACTCCAATGTTTATTTATGGTTTCCTTGGCAGTTTTATTTTATTTTATTTTACCTCCAGAAAATAAATTATGAACACGCCAAATATGCTGGTTCTAACATTTAGCCAGATAACAAATGGCCTTAAAAAGCAACACTAATGAAAAGAAATATGAGGCTAATCTTGCAATCTGTACTAACAGTCATTTATAGAAGTCTGGAGCTAAAGTTTTGGTGTTCTCTCACTGCAGGTCATAAAAAAACACAGAGGGCAGTGTGATTTAAAAATGAGAATCTGCCCATTTATCCTTAAAAGGATTCTTGCGCATGACTCTGCCAGGTTCACCTTTGGGTCTCTTTCAAAGTAGATTCTCTTAAAAAGTGTTGATTTTCCTGGCATTGCCCAGTCACTTAATCAAAGCATCTTGAAGCTGGCTATGTTAAGAATCACTATGTTTTATGGTAGACATGAAAAGTTCTAAAAAGTGCTACCCACAAAGTTAGAGAACAACAAAGAATTCTTGAATAAAAAGAAGAAAAATGACAGTATATTAAAAATATCCAATGAATGTGACCTTTGCATCACAGTTATAGCCCATTGTAAGACACATAATAGAATTTGTTTCCAGCCTGTGTGAGATTCTTATATATGCTATCAAAATGTTCCTAACTTTAGAACCAAACCTCTATAGAATCCAAATGTTGTCAGTGGTCAGAGAAGGAGAAGCAGAAGCTTTTCTGGCTATTTCAGATTATTCCAAACCCTTCTACCAGGTAAATTTGTATTAGTGAGCCAGACATCAGAATAAACCCTTTGGGAGAGGATAGACCAAGTCCAAGCAAAAAAACATCAGGTCATGCATTTAACTCTAAGAAGAAATTCACCTAAGAGAGTTGAATGGACGTTGATGGTTGATCTAGCTGACCACTAAAAGGAGGCAGGAAATTCACTGGAAAGCTATTAAATACACTCTATAAAATGCTTAATTTGTTATGCCTGCTGCTGTATAAATTATTCTAATTCCACTTAATCCTATAACTGAACAGCCTTTGTAAGCTTAAGCAAGCTTTCTTCCATTACTGAGCTGACACAGGTTTAGAACCACTCTTAGTCACCAAGTACCATCCCTCCGGTCATTTTTCTTGGAAACAGCTTTAGACAGAAAGCCCTCCTGAACTCTTATTTTCCACACATCTGAGCAGATTGTTTTGAAATTAGGGAGATATTTATTTTGAGGGTGTCTCATTATACCTTGAGAACAATCACTGTGATTCCACAATACTTCAGAATGTCCATCATACTTTCCAGAGGTTTGTAAGCTGAAGTAGATTTGACATCTCTCTCTCTCTCCTCTCTCTCTCTCTCTCTCTCTCTCTCTCTCTCTCCTCTCGCTCTCTCTCTCCTCTCATCTGAGAAGGAACTGTGCATTCCCATATAGATGGAGAAAATGTTAATTTTTAAGGGACCGTGCCTTTTTTTTTACCTTATAAGCTGCAGTTTAAACTGTAAGTTAAACCATCAACCTGCATAAATTTTCCTCATTTTTCAGCATTACAGATAAATTTTTTATTTGTTTTAGCAAGAGCCTTAACACATACAGAGTTTATCATGAGTTTCTATACAGTGACCAGTGTGTGATGTAGCTGATTTTATTCATAGAAAGTGAAAGAAATGAAGGGCCTTATCCTTATACAAGAGTACATTTAAAAGAGACAATAGTTCCCTTTCTCTATGACCTGGGAATGAGCCTATTAGTTTTTAAAACGATACATAGGAACTTGTTTCTTTATTATTTTCCTAGTTTAAAATGAAGTTTGTTGAAATAAATACTTTATTTCCATATATGTTTATAGCCTAGGTCCTTGAAGAGAGAATATGAGGTAGTAAATACTTGAAGAGTACCTATCATACGTCCGTCATGCATGGTCTGTCCCGCTCTAGGCTACTGTTCTTTGTTTTTTGTTTTGTTTTGTATTGCTTTTTTAATGGTTCCAAGCTTTTCAGATTTTTCTCTCTTTTCTGATTTCTCTGGAGATCTCCAGACAGCCCCCTTCTCTATTTTCTGCTCAAGACAGTTCTCCAAGCAGTTCTTTCTTGCCATTCTAAAAAATTCCCTTGATAGCTCATCTCTTGCCAATTATAAGTCCGGTCCTTTATTTTACATATCAACCCAGACATTTACTCCAGAGTTATTTTGCTTACCCTATGAATCAGCCCTGCGTGACCACAGCCCCTTAATTTTAGGAAGCCAACAAGTACAGCATGGCAAAGAATTCAGACATATGTCTGCCTTTGTTAAGCACAGATGATAACCTTGCTTTGTAGAATCCCACCCTGAAGTTACAATTTCTTCCATGCCTGGCCTGGGACTGTGTCTAAATTCTCACTGTCCTGGTTGACCATGAACTAACTGCCTTTGAGTCTGCTTTTGAAAGCAAAACTTTAGCTGAGTGGGATTTCCTATAAATGCCACTCCCCAAATCTCTTTACCTCTTTCGTTAGTATCTTTCTGATAAGTTGGCACATAGTGCAGCCGCTTTTGCTCTTGTAGATTCATGAAGACCCTCATATAACTCATACTGCATCCTTATATTTTGCATAGTTGAGAAAGTATATATATGTATATATATATGTTTCATATGTATATACTTGTTTCATATACATATACTTATTTTATATATATACTTATGTATATATGTATATATAATTGTTTCATTTATTTATTTACATTACAATTGTTACAATTGTTAATCTTTCTCATTCCCTGCTCCAACAGTTCTTCATCCCATTCCTCCTCCTCCTTGCCTCCAAGAGGGAGTTCCACATTATACACCAGGCCTCTGACTTCCCTGAGGCCTGAAGTCTCTTAAGGATTAAAAGCATCTTCTCCCCCTGAGGCCTGACCAGGCAGATCTCTGCTGAATTTGTGCCAGGGTCCTCAGATCTGCCCATGTATGCTCCTTGTTGGTGTCTCAGTCTCTGGGAGCTCCCTGGGGTATGGGTTAATTGAGACTGCTGGGCTTTCTGTGGGGTCACTCTGTCCTTCAACTTCTTCAACCCTTTGCCTAATTCAATCATAAGGTTCCCCAAATTCAATCCAGTGGTTGGTGTAAGTATCTGCTTCTGTGTCAGTCAGCTGCTGGTAGGGCCTCACAGAGAACAGCCCAGCCATGCCAGGCTTTCTTTTGTAAGCACAGTATAGCATCAGTAATAGTGTCAGGCCTTGGTGTTACACACCACCATCAGATGGATCCTAAGTTGGACTGGTCATTGGATGGCCTTTCCTTCTGTCGCTTCATTTTTGTCCCAGAAGTTCTTTAAGACAGGAACAGTTCTAATCAGAAATTTTGACTGTGTGTTAGCCACCTTGTCCTTGAGGCCCTGTCTAACTTTGGGAACCCTTTGAGTTCCCTTTTCCCATTGTTGGGCATTTCATCTAAGGTCACTCCCATTGACTCCTTAAAGACTCTTACCTCCCAGTCTCTGATACTTTATAGAGGGTCCCCCCACCTCCCATCATTCATCTGATGCTGTTTATCTTCATTCATTCTCTTGGCCCTCTACTGCCCTCCCCCATGATTGATCCTCTTCTCCTTTTCCTATCCCCCTCCTCTCTCCGACCCATTCTTTACTTCGCACTACCTCCAGTGATTATTTCCTTCTCCCTTTTGAGTAGAATTGAAACATCCTCACTTGAACTGCTTGTTATACTTCTTAGGGTCATTGGGTTGTATCCTAGGTACTTTGTACCTGTGAACTAGTGGTCCTCAGATACCTCACTCAGGGTAATATTTTCTAGTTCCATTGATTTGCCTGCAAAACTCATGATGTACTAGATTTAGTAGGTGAATAGGATTACATTTGTGTAAATGAACCACATTTTCTCTATCCATTCTTAAGTTCAGGGACATCTGGGTTGTTTCCAGATTCTGGATATTACAAATAAGGATGCTATGAATACGGTGGAGCTCTTGTCCTGGTGGTATGGTGGGAAGTCATTTGTGTATATGCCTAAGAGTGGTATAGCTGGATTTTCAAATTATTTTCAATATTGTGAGGAACTGCCAGGTGTATTTCCAGTGTGGATGTACTGGTTTGCAATCCCAGCAGCAAAGGAGGAGAGTTCCTCTTTTTCCACATCCACACCAGAATGTGATGTCACCTGATTTTTTTTGATCATAGTCATTATGAGTAGTGTGATATGAAATCTGAGAGTTGTTTTGATTTGCATTTCTCTGATGACTAAGGACATTAAATATTTCTTTAATTGCTTCTCGGCCATTCAATATTCTTCTGTTGTAAATTCTCTGTTTAGTCCTGTACCCAGTTTTTTAAATTGGGTTTTTGGGCCCCATCGCTGTCCCAGCTGGCATGGGTATTTGGGTGAGATTCTCACCTGTGTCTTTGCTTACTGAGGACCCTCTGGAAAGCAAGCAGGCTGTAACATGTGGGTGGGGATTGGGCCACTGATTCTAGGCTACATTTAAAATTAGATATTTTGGTAACTTCAAGGGTTCCCACACATTTCCTTTGCTTATTTGGACAGATATTTGTCTGTTAAAACTTTTATTGGTATCCAGACATAAAATGTGAATAAGCCAGACAATTTGTCCTTCACATTTGTTCTAGTAGGAGAAATGATTATTTTTCTATGATGAAAAATGTAGGAGTCTGTTTTTTTGGTAAATGTTGGAACAACAACAACAACAAAGAGTGTGCTCATCTCAGAGGGTCAATGTGAAAGCCTTCTGCATGAGGAATATCTACATCCTTCATTTTGATAGATCTTTTTCACCTTCTTTGACTACAATAGTCACTGCTGTTATATGAGATATATATTATTTTTAAATATAATGAAACAGAAATCCAAATAAAAGTAAAATTGTTTAAATAACTGATACAAAGTCTAAGTCCTAATGGCAAGTTTTAGCCTCTAGTCTAGGTCTATAGACCTAGGCTAGAATCATATCACTGTATAATTTAGCTGCTCATGAATGTGCACAATAGCAAGCTGGAAAGAAGCCTGAAAACTGAAAGTATCAGTCAGTAAAGGGCAGATTCTATGTAGTGTCTTAAAAAATGGATACACTACCAAAAAAGGAAACAGATGGGTATTTTCATCTTAAATAAACACTTGTAAATACATACATGCTTACATACATACATACAAACATACATACATACATACATGGATACACATATATGTACCCCCACACATACAAATACACTGGAAAAAAGTTTTTAATCTCTGAATTTACAGAATGCCAATGCCTAAAGAATACATAGCTAAAAGAATGCATTCTGTAACATCATAGAAAATCTACAGAGAATGAGGAGCAAGATATACATTGCACTAAGCGACCAATACAGAAACCTGGCCAAAAAGTTTGTACTTCTTTGCTTAAATTATTTGGGGTTGCAAGCATACCAAAAAAAGCCATATTGACCAAAGAGTCAGTATCTCACTTTGATACCTTGGTTCTGAAAATTCTAAGAACCTATACATGTCAAGAATGAAACTATTGACCAAACAAAATTCTATTTTATTTCATTGTTTAATTTATATTTTAACATAAGTGTGATAGTTTGAATAAGAATGGCCCTGATGTCTCATAACACCACATCAGCCTGCAATTATACTCCCAGCCATGTTGCAGCAAGCCCCACTTAAATGCTTAGTTTTAAAAGAGTTGCTGTGGTCATGGTGTTGCTTCTCAGAAATAAGACATTGATAGTTAGTTCTGAGAACTCTAAAACACATCTGTTGTTCTTTCAACTTCCTCTAAAACTATTTAATGAATGAATAAAATAAATTACCTAGGACTACGGTGTGCAAACCGAAGCCATGGAGCAAATCCAGGACCTGCTTGTATAAACACATTGCTTTGTGCCTCTCCATAGTTTAACCCTTATAGATGAGTGCATATTGTTCAACCTTAAAATTGTTTGCCTGAAGAATTTTAGACTAGTCAAGTATAACCTGATTCAGAGAGACTTGAGTTCTTTGAATAACTTTTATTCAAGAGAATTCCCAATGGTAAAAAAAAAAAAAAAAAAAAAAAACAAAAACAAAAAACTCTAGTAGTCTCACAGAGGCTAACTGACATTCTTTTGTCAAGTCCAGGGCCACTTGGAAAATAATAAATACTATTCAGTTTGCTCAAAAATGTAGCCCATACTTCTGAGTATTTTTTAGGTAAATAATTGAATGGGTTTCTAGAAGTGTATGACTGTGAAGATAGAGGAATATATATCTAAGATATACAGTCACTATGTATGCCCTTTACATAAAAGAAAAATGTAGAAGAAATACACTGCATGCAGTCTAGAGCTCGGGTGAGATAACTGTTAAACGTAGAGAAAACATCTTGTGATTTTATAGATGTGGCATCTGTCTAAATTAAAATTGGTGACATATAGCATAGGCAAGAAAAGAGAGGTGGGAGATTATGGAGACAGGAAGGATTCTGGGATACTGCAAGCATGGGAAATTGACCTTGAAAGGTATAACAGAACAGATGAGCACAGGTAACCCACCACATGGCAGACTGCAGATTAGAATAAATTGATTATTATTTTTTTTCAAATTCCCTAGATGACTAGTGATATTGAACATTTTTTTGTTTTTATTTTATTTTATTTTTTTATCTTTATTAACTTGAGTATTTCTTATTTACATTTCAATTGTTATTCCTTTTCCTGGTTTCCGGGCCAACATCCCCCTAACTCCTCTTCCTCCCCATCCTCCCTCCATTACTGCCCTCCCCCAACAATCACGTTCACTGGGGGTTCAGTCTTGGCAGGACCAAGGGCTTCCCCTTCCACTGGTGCTCTTACTAGGCTATTCATTGTTACCTATGCAGTTGGAGCCCAGGGTCAGTCCATGTATAGTCTTTGGGTAGTGACTTAGTCCCTGGAAGCCCTGGTTGGTTGGCATTGTTGTTCATATGGGGTCTCGAGCCCGTTCAAGCTCTTCCAGTCCTTTCTCTGGGGTCCAGTCCTTCAATGGGTGTCCCATTCTCAGTTCAGTGGTTTGCTGCTGGCATTTGCCTATGTATTTGCTGTATTCTGGCTGTGTCTTTCAGGAGAGATCTATATCCGGTTCCTGTTGGCCTGCACTTCTTTGCTTCATCCATCTTATCTAATTGGGTGGCTGTATATGTATGGGCCACATGTAGGGCAGGCTCTGAATGGGTGTTCCTTCTGCCTCTGTTTTAAACGTTGCCTCCCTATTCCCTGCCAAGGGTATTCTTGTTCCCCTTTTAAAGAAGGAGTGAAGCATTCGCATTTTGGTCATCCCTCTTGAGTTTCATGTGTTCTGTGCATCTAGGGCAATTCAAGCATTTGGGCTAATATCCACTTATCAATGAGTGCATACCATGTGTGTTTTTCTGTGATTGGGTTACCTCACTCAGGATGATATTTTCCAGTTCCATCCATTTGCCTATGAATTTCATAAAGTCATTGTTTTCGATAGCTGAGTAATATTCCATTGAGTAGATGTACCACATTTTCTGTATCCATTCCTCTGTTGAAGGGCATCTGGGTTCTTTCCAGCTTCTGGCTATTATAAATAAGGCTGCTATGAACATAGTGGAGCATGTGTCTTTGTTATATGTTGGGGCATCTTTTGGGTATATGCCCAAGGGAGGTATATCTGGGTCCTCAGGTAGTTCAATGTCCAATTTTCTGAGGATCCTCCAGACTGATTTCCAGAATGGTTGTACCAGTCTGCAATCCCACCAACAATGGAGGAGTGTTCCTCTTTCTCCACATCCTCTCGAGCATTTGCTGGCACCTGAGTTTTTGATCTTAGCCATTCTCACTGGTGTGATGTGAAATCTCAGGGTTGTTTTGATTTGCATTTCTCTTATGACTAAAGATGTTGAACATTTCTTTAGGTGTTTCTCAGCCATTCGGCATTCCTCAGCTGTGAATTGTTTGTTTAACTCTGAACTCCAATTTTTTTTTATTTTTTAACTTGAGTATTTCTTATTTACATTTCAAGTGTTATTCCCTTTCCCGGTTTATATTATTTTTAAGTTATAACCTAGTAAGAGTAGAGCCTAGCTATATGATCTAGGTATTTGAAAATAATTTTGAGTCTATATCTTATTTCTGGGAGAATGGGGCTGGGAGGAAAAACACCTAACTTCTAGAATAAAGCATTCCAGTTTGGTGACCAGAGAAAGTAAGCAAATAGATAATATGGTTTAAAAATTGACAGAGTAAAATAACAATTGTAATTCTTAATATAGTTTTCTGGAGGTATCAAGCCCTCACTGCCCAGTGAACATCTCCATCAGACATGTATTTACTCACTAGAACATGGTGATAAAGAATTGTGTTTGAATAGTGGCCTTGGAACGTTTTTGTATAATAATTTAAAAGGCAGTACCAAATAGAATTACTTAGAGAAATTATACAGGGATATGTTAACATTCAAAATTAAATTCTTTTCAAAATAAATTAAGAAATGGTTAATAATTAGCAGTTATAGAGGCCTACCACAATTTGTCTTGCAAGTAAATGCTTCACTAGGTTATTTGAGTTAGAAAATAAATGTATTATTTATTTATTTATTTATTTATTTATTTATTTATGTATTTATTTTTAATGAACTGGTGACATTATAGGGTAACACTCTCTTTTGAAATAATTCTAGAATATGATTTGAACCATGGCCATGAGTATAGTTTCAAGAGATTTTGGCCTACCCAAGTTGCAAATTAGATAAAGTAATTAATTCTGCACACTGTCTCACATAAACGTATTGTGTTGTGGCAAAAATATAAGAGCAGCTGAATTGGTTGCTGAGCATGTGTACTCTCTCTATAGTTCTGGCTCTGGTGGGCCATTGGAACTAGCACAAATTATTTTCAGTGTCTCCTCATTGCCCCATCTACTTTCTGACATGCTATTCGAAAGCCATTCCAACATGGTACCCTGTCAGACTGCCTTACCCTCACTCACAGCTCTCTTGGCTGGATTCCACCACATCAGGCATATACATCCCAATTTCATGTCAGGCTTGGTACATCTGGTCACCATACACTCTCTTGAACTCAATTAAGTTGCCACATGAAGGAATACATCACACAATATGCTCTGATTCAGTTTGATAAGATATAATTTGTCCACATAGACAACACAAAATCCTGTACACATCCATTCTTTAAACATAGTCACAACAACCTGTAATATGTGCAGAGAAAAATCTAACATCTGCTGCCATGCTCTCTCCACTCCCTCCTCCTCGCTCCAGTCTCCCCTGCCTCTCTAAAATGTTTTCCCATCCAACCTTCCTTCTTGTTCAATAACAGACCTCATTCTATCCTATACTTGCCTTCAGCTGCATAATGACACCAGTCTACAGTCTTGCTTATTATCCACCACTTAGGTTTGAAATAGGGAGAAACCTAAATGTAGTTTAGAAGTGGTAATCCAGAGATAGTAAGAAGACATGCTTGAGATACAGGGAGACACCTGATAGAGATCACAAATGTAGCTGGAAGAAGAAGGAAGATAGAAGAGAGAGAGATAGGACCTATTTTTAAGACATATCACTTTGGGCTGAGGAGAATGGAAATTTAGGGATGGGTATTACATATACTTGTAAGCCTAACATCATGAAAATAGTTCCTTCTGGTGAATTTTATTATAAAAAGTTAAAAGTAGATAGAAAGGAGTAAGGAAAACAAAATCAACATTGTACAAAGGGTAGATATTGAATATGGTGATCATGAAAATATATCATCATGAATTCTGATTTAACCTAAAATGATAAGATATTTAGCACAAGTATCTGAGAAATATTATGCATTTAAATGTTTTAGTTGGTATGACTAGATTTTATTGTAAAAAAAAATATATACATATTCTATACATGTATGTATGTGTGTATATTTATACAGAAAATATGTAAAGACTTTAAAGTTTACCACAAGTATACAGAAGAATACACACACACACACACACACACAGTGTGTGTATTTGTGTGATTTCAGATTTTTAAAAGTATATGCACATATATTTAAATCAGGTTTATATGTATACCTGTTTATTTTTAGTGTTCAAATTCAAGCTGTATACACCTATACACATATATATGTATCTAAAGTATTCTTTTTTATATTTTTTTATGATGTGGACTTCTAAAGTATTTTTTAAAATTTATTTTTAAAGTTACATTTCCTAAAAAGGCTTTAGGTATCTGCAGATGATTAGGTAAGTTTCTCTCACGTTCAGTTAGTTTTTATGTTTAAGAATGAATATAAGCGGGGTTGGGGATTTAGCTCAGCGGTAGAGCGCTTGCCTAGCGAGCGCAAGGCCCTGGGTTCGGTCCCCAGCTCCGGAAAAAAAAAAGAAAAGAAGAAAAAAAAAGAATGAATATAAGCCAAATTATGTCCAAAGTCTCTGTGAATTCCTTTGCAAATTTTTTACACATAGTGAATTTTAGTGTTTATGTATAATATCTAATAAAATATTGAACAGATTATTGGTAAAAAAGTTAATGTTTTCAAATTTGTATTTGCTTAACTATAAAAAAATATTCACTGTGATTGGGAAATGATAGAAAGGTAAGAATCATTCCGCAATAATCAGCAGAAAGAGTGACACCCAAGATTATATGCATTATTTTAATTAGGCATGCTTGAAAATACATATGGTTTCCTCTGAATAATAAGCATCCTCAAATGAGATTTGATTAGCAAATGCAATCTCTTCTACAGGTTCAATTAAATCAGCTGCATTTCAATAATGGTAAGTGATTAGAAAAATTTTATCAGAATCCCACTCAGAGTCATCATTCAAACAATCTATTTTATTTTTTTTAAAGTCTGTGGATTAGTTTGCACAGTAATGGTTCAAATTCCAAATCAATGTGGGAATATTAAGAGTGATTAAATTATGCATTCATCAGTTTGTGATCTAGTGCGTGTGGTTGATTTAAAGAATTTTTATTTACCCTCAAAAGACAACCTCATATGCTAGTATACCTTGCAATTTATAACAGATGAGTTTTAAAAGTCACACTGTTCAGTATATGTAGAGATGAGCATCCACCTCCTATTGATTTTGATTTATTCTTTTGAAAAGTAAAGTATATGGCATTTAACTGAGTGCTCTGATTTGCTTCACTCTTATTTACATTGTATCCTGAAGAAAAGTAGGATGATTACTTATAGGGAGAAATAAAGGGATGCAGGGTAAAATGCTGCATCCTTACTTGCTGCCAAGGACACAAAGATTTTGCATTTTAAAAAGTGGGGATGGCATTTACTTTTAAATTTATGCCAAATACAATTTCGATATATGTTTATTTCTGGTAGTGAGGCTATAGTATGAAACATTATCCAAATGTCTCTCATTCTAGAGAAATATACATGCACAAAAGGTTCACTCCTTGAAAAGTTGCACTATTTATTTTTACCCAGAAAAGTTTATGATAAAATCTATTCGTCATGATGATAAAGTCTGTAAAATATTTTACAGAGACATGATCTGAATTTATAGAGATATGATAGGCTTTTTGTAGAATAAATATAAAAATGCATTATGCCTACATCAGAAGGTACATATAAATAATAGCAACAGTTTCTTGATATTATTAAATTATCAAATTATAAATATGTAATAGCTAGGCTGTATATATGACTCAGTGCTAGGACACATGCCTAGCATGCTTAAAATGCTGGAGTCAATGTCAGAACCTGAACAAAATACCAAAAAAAGTATAAAAACCGTTTGAAAGCTTTAACTTAACCCATTTCCTTTTTACTGTGTGGATTTAATGAAATCAACAAAGTCATATTTTTTTTATTAATGTGGATGGAAAAAATGTAATACATACTCTTGTCTTTCATGTAATCAATCCCAAAGTGATCAAGAAAAGATAAAGCTGTATTCTGTGCTCCTTCCTACTGAGGGGAAAGCAGAATTTACTACCGGAACCTTAAAATAATGAGAGGCAAATTTACTAACAAGACTCTTTGATCTTGGAATCAAAGAATAGGCTTGTGATGTTAGTTACAGTAGTGGCAGTTTTATACATACACACATTTACTCTCTCTGTGATAAGGGTTGATTTCACTTAAATACTGTTCCTTTTTTGGCTGAGGATGGGCTTACTAATAAATATACAAAGTTCTGTGCTTATTCCTAGCATCATATATGTCTTAGTCAGTGTTTCTATTGCTGTGAAGAGATATGATGGGCATGACAACTCTTATAAGGAGACATTTAATCAGTGCTAGCTTACAGCTCAGAAGTCTAGTCTACTATGGCCATGGTAAGAAGCATGAAGGCACAAAGGCATACATGGAACTACAGAGGTCATAGAGAAATCTATACCTAAATTGGCTTGCAACAGAGAAGCAAGAATGACATTCAACCTTCTGAAATCTTCAAGCCCAATGCATATGATACACTTTCTCCAAAAGGACCACACCTACTCCAACATGACTCTATCTCCTAATAGTGTCACTTCCTTAAGAATGGCATTTTCATTCATATAGCCACAACATCTATGCATGTGCATGTAAACACGTACACAGAAACACAAACACATACACACACACACACACACACACACACACACAGAGCGAGAGCGAGAGAGAGAGAGAGAGAGAGAGAGACCTACTCCATCACACTTTATGCAATATCTTCGTGCATTTTTTCACATGGTTTGTGGAACTATTTTGTCTTTTTATAGAGACACTAATTTCAATTATGAGGGCTCCATTCTCAGTTTCCAATACACTCCAAGGCTTTCTATTCTCATATTATCTTCTTTGGGGTAGTTTCAGTTATGAATTTTATGAGGTCACAACATAGACTGTACTATTCTCAATTCCATATTTTTTAAAGTTTTGTTTATTGTATCAGAGCAAGTCTTCAACATGTAATTGGTAGTCAGATGACAACTTGCAAGAGTCTATTCCTTTATAGTTATAAGGTCCAAGGATATTAATTTCAGGTTGTTAAGCTTGACAGCAACACTTTCACACATGAAGCCATCTTGCTGGCCCATCTCCAGTCCTTTTTATTTCTTAGAACCACAACCATAAACTACAAATGCACACATGCATACGTAAGTACCTATGATTAATAGTTGAAAATGAACCACCACAATAAACATGTATAATATTTGATCTGTACCCATCAATTCCAAAATAAACTGAGTCATTTTAGTGATTATTTTAAAAAAATATTGGAGATAATAAATGAAATAAGTTATAATGAGAAAAATAAGAGATTTAAAAGTAATCATCTATCTCTAAATAATACAAACAGTGAAAGTAAAAACTCAATGAATGATTAAAAACTATCTTTGTGTCTATATAATATATAAATATATAAGTATATTTATTACAAATATCTTATAAGGATATGCTATGAGTCCAGTCTTTGCCCTCTCTAAGATCAGCAAATGTTCTTAACTGCTGATCCATCTCTCCAGCTTCTCTCCCACACATTATAAAACATTACATGAACAAACTATCATATTCTGTAATCACATAAGAGTTTATTATATATGTTTTAAAGATAATACTAATATATATATATATTAATTTATCTTGGTAGATTATTACTGAGCTGAAATTGGATCTGAAGAAGTAATCCAGAAAAATATTAATTTTTTAAAAATAAAGCAATTAATAAATGAGAATTGTATTACTAAGACTGTTTTATTCTAAATTTTGTAAAATGGATGATTATGGTTTCTAGCAGTATCTGAAGGCATAATAGCTATTTATATATGGGTGTTTATATGTGTGTCTTTCTTTTTTTCTTTTTTTTTTTTTTTTGTTTTTATTAACTTGAGTATTTCTTATATACATTTCGAGTGTTATTCCTTTCCGGTTTCCGGACAAACATCCCCTTCCTCCCCCCTTCCTTATGGGTGTTCCTCCCCCCCCCTCCCCCATTGCCGCCCCTCCCCGACAGTCTAGTTCATGGGGTTCAGTCTTAGCAGGACCCAGGGCTTCCCCTTCCACTGGTGCTCTTACTAGGCTATTCATTGCTACCTATGAGGTCAGAGTCCAGGGTCAGTCCATGTATAGTCTTTAGGTAGTGGCTTAGTCCCTGGAAGCTCTGGTTGCTTGGCATTGTTGTAATATATGGGGTCTCAAGCCCCTTCAAGCTCTTCCAGTTCTTTCTCTGATTCCTTCAACGGGGGTCCCCTTCTCTCAGTTCAGTAGTTTGCTGCTGGCATTCGCCTCTGTATTTGCTGTATTCTGGCTGTATGTGTGTCTTTCTATGAGTGTCTGTGTGTGTGTGTGTGTGTGTGTGTGTGTGTGTGTGTGTGTGTGTGTGTGTGTGTGTGTGTGTCCACATAGGCCAAAAAGAGCATTGGTTGTCCTGGAACTGGAGTTGAAGAAAGTTATGAACAACAAGATTTGGTTCCTAAGAGTCAAAATCAGGTCCTCTGTAAGAGCAGCAAGTACTCTTCAGTACTGAACTTTTTCTCCAACTTTCTCAAATTTTATTTTATTTTATTTATTTATTTATTTTTTGGTTCTTTTTTTTCGGAGCTGGGGACCGAACCCAAGGCCTTGCGCTTGGTAGGCAAGCGCTCTACCACTGAGCCAAATCCCCAACCCCTCAAATTTTATTTTTAATATCAAGTCATAAGTAGTTTATGTTGATAGCCAAATCTGCATCTAAACAATATGTGTCAAACTTTCTTAGAAGAGATGCAGCTGTAAAATATTAACTAAACTATATCTGAGACTTGATGTTACACACTCATTTTTTTTTTCTGGAGCTGGGGACCAAGCCCAGGGCCTTGTGCTTGTTAGGCAAGCGCTCTACCACTGAGCTAAATCCCCAACCCGACATTACACACTCATAATCTGATGATGTGGAGGCAAAGGCCAGAGGATCCCAAGGGCTTGCTAGTCACCAGCCTAACATACCATAATTAGTGAGTTCTAAGTCAGAGAAACAGCATGTCTCAAAGAGGGGAGGTAGCATCCAGGGGTTGTACTTTGACTAATCCCCTCCTCACCCCCCCCACAAATAGACACACATATAGGCACGTACACACACACACACACACACACACACACACACACTCTCTCTCTCTCACAACTGAAATTACAATCTATTATTCTACTACATGTGCAATATTTTGTTATGAGTTTACCAAAATTTGCATTATTCATATTTTTATTATCTATACATAAACATGAACAAGAACACGTGTAATTGATCAATTTATATTCTCCTGGTAGCATTTTCTTACGTGTAGAAACAATGTATTAAGAGTTTTGAGCCTTGTAATTCCACTTCTCATGTGTCTCTGAAAAGTTCTGTGATGATCAGAAAGTCATTTCAATTTGCAACCCCTATTTCTGTATGTGCAAATTGAGGTGCCAAGGGCAGATAGCAGCCAGGACTTCTTTCATCATTTGCTCCTCTACAAAGTTATGCAAAATATTTCATCTTGGGAAAATTAGTTTTGTTACTTATAAAAGTGTATTTACATTCTTTATTTCACATTTTTTGTCTAGTAATAAATTTTCATTTGAAATAGAAAGGGTTTTTTTTTTTGTCCAAAGAATGTCATAATACAGATCACAGTTAAAGCCCAGGTAAGTCTTAACCTTCCTAAATAGGTGAGTTGGATTAATAGAATACAGTACTTAGAGGTGTCTCAAGCTTTTAAATAAATTGAATACAGAAGCACTAGGTTCCGTGATAGCCTTAAAGACAGACATAGTTAACAACTTATGATACATGAATGCAAAACATAAAGCATTACTAAAAATACCAGAATTAGCTGTTCTTTTCCACTGCATCGATATTTAAGTGGAAGAGACCATGGTATCTATTACTGGACATAGCTTTGTTCATTTTCAAATTACCTGAGTGACGTGATACGTTGTGAAATTGTCTCATGACTTGGATTCTTTATTCATCTACTTCCTCAAAAATCAACATGGCACCTAATTTGTATTTATATTTTAAAGGTAAGTTGGATAACATCAGATGTATATTTTCAGGATTTACAAATCTATACACATATCAATTAGTTCATAAAACCAAACTTTTAAGAAAGCAAAAGACTCAGTGTTTTAAAATGCTTGCCTCCAAGATAGACAACTAGATTATGAGTCTCTGGACCCATGTGTTAGAGAAAAGGAACTGAATCTCAGAATACCTGCCTTAGTGTGTGTGAAATATACAAATACAGACACACTGGTTCCCAAAATCTGTGCCCTCACCCACAGTCATCTGCCATTAGTGGTGTTCATTTTATTTTATTGAGTCTGTGTCTCCTGTAACCCACATTGGCTCTAAATTTGACTGAAGCCAAAGATAACCTTGAACTTCTTATCTTCCCATTTCTATCTCCCAAAGACTGAAACCATCCGACTGCTGGCTCATGTTGTACAGGGAGTATGAGGCAGGGCCTGTTGGTGGCCCAGAAACACTATCCCAACTAAAATACAGCCCCAGCCTGGATGCTTACTATAAAATGGTGAAAGTCAGGGTATTTACTCAGATAACCTTAGCCTATCCCCTCTATGGTAAAGTTATGCTTAGTAATTTTTATCTTTGAAAGCTATACAGGTTTTTTCTGATACTACCATTGTAATTGCATTGTTTATGAATTCTAATATTCAATACAAAACACTCTTTTTGGTAGCTTACTGAGCCTTTCATAGTCTGAACAATATTACAATTTTCACTGCTCACAATGAGTTGACATGTTTGTATAAGGTGAAATGCAATCAGACCTTCTTGAGTCCAGTGACATGTCTAGCTACAATCTGGTATCTCCAGAAGTTTGTTCAAGGAGCTTGGAACAATTCTTCATCAGCAGAACCATTCTACCTCAAGGCCCAGATATACCACGCCTTAGTATATATCCAAAAGATGCTCCACAATACTGCAAAGATACTTGCTCTGTTGTGTTCATAGCAGCTTTATTTGTAATAGCCAGAAATTATAGACCCAGTTGTCTTCAACAAAGTAATGGATAAAGAAAATGTGGTTAATTTACACAATAGTATGCTACTCAGCTATTAAAAATAAACACATCATGAAATTTACAGGCAAATAGGTAGATCCAGGTTACCTTGTTAATAGAATCAGCAGATTATATATATATATATATATAGATAGATAGATAGATAGATAGATAGATAGATAGATATAGATATAGATATAGATAGATAGATATAGATAGATATAGATATAGATATAGATATAGATATAGATATAGATGAACAAGGAGACTGGTACTCCAGTGATGGACAGGGAAATATGACTGAGAATCATTCAAGATCACACAGACTGCTGACAAGTGAAAGTGGGCCAGTCAGTGTTTACCATCTGCTTCTTGCCTGTGAGAGAGAAGATCCATTTGAACCCTGATGACAGACAATAGACTTCCCAGGTATGTCCATGTTGTCTACAATAAGAGCTGCATGAAGAAGCAGATTTTTTAGAACTCTGGTAGGTGGCTACCATTCCTTCCAGTTCTAGAAAGGAGTCATACCAGAAAACTACTTAAATGAGTCAGATCATCATCAAAATCTCTCAATTATGCCATCCCTCATCAATAATCAGTCATGGGCTGAGACTTTCTGGGAGTATGTTGACTACCAGAGAAAGAATCAAGAATTAAATCCTCACTCTGAAGGTCAAAGGTTCCTGTACTTTGAGCATGTCATATATCTGTATTCTAAACTTTGCTGGTGCTGCTAACATGGAACCATGAAGTACTGACTTTCAGAAAGTAAAGCATGAGCACACTCACTTCCATTTTCCCAAACAAAGCTTTTCTTTAACATCTTGCATAAAATGATTCAAAGCTCCAAGATATGTCTGAATTGTTAAGTAACTGCACTGCAACTGAAATACACCCTCCTTCATTGAGACACTGACAAGGAGAACCTTGTTCAAACAGTCATCTGCTTATTTTCCTTTTCCTCTGTACATGACTCCTCCATCGATCAAAATTGATGTTGAATCAGCATTACATGCCCTTCCTTTTCTTAGAATGTTCTCAATTCTCTAACTTCTCTTTGTGTTAGCCTTTCTTTACAGTCTAACAGAGGTGGAATCTTCAGTGAGAGGTTTGGTATGATTGCTTTTTGTAGTAACCCATGTGTCCTCTCAGGTGACTGCTTCACATTTTTACATCTAACTCAGAATGTGTGTGTGTGTGTGTGTGTGTGTGTGTGTGTGTGTGTGTACATGTACATATATACTCCTGTATATCTGTATACCCTATATACATGATATAGCAGGGACAATTGTAGTGCTCAAACCTTGGATGTCCATTCTTACTCTCCATCATGTATAAGACTCTTTTTGCCCATGGTGCTGCAAAATTCTTGCTAGTTAACACAGGAACTTTGAGAAATTTCTCTCTGTCTACCTCTGGTTTTGCTTCAAGAGCACTAAGATTATAGCTGTGAACTCTTATGGAGGCTAACAATTTGAGTTCAGATTCTCATGCTTGTGTGACACGTGTTCTACTCACATCTCTCTAACACTAACCAGAATACTTGACTACTGAGGCTGTTCAAATTGTGTCATTTCCAAGTGTTGCATACATATCTCTAAGATAAAGTATTTGTATGAAATCACAGGATCCTGTCACATGGGCTAATGGGTGAACAGCAATAAGACTTCCAATTTCTTTAACTGTTATATGAGCAATCAAGATATATTTGAAGATGATATTTTAGCTTGATTTAAAGAATATATCAAGGCTGGATCAGTCCTGTCTGTTTCTAAGCAACTCATGGAATAAAATAAAAAGCTACCTCCCAGATTGCCTGACCAGAGCTGTGCATAATGGGTCAGCAGCACCTTATTTAAATACGTATACTTTAGATTCCACTGAACAATAGCATCTGTTTTCCAGAAAGTCACACCAAAGGAAATGAAGCCTGAGTGTTTCTTTCACTATTTCTAAAATGTCAAGTCTCACTCTGGAGGAAGTTGTCTACAACAACACTGACTGCATTTAAAGTCATAGGGGAAAGGACTTCATTCACAATGTAATAGCAAACCTTCCAGGTCACACATATTTTGACCGTTATTTAAATCGGAAATCTCTGTAAACAAAAGCAGTTACTTCAAAAGAATATTTTTTGTTGCCACTCACATCATCCTCCCCATCTATTGCTTCTCCAGCTTCTATGATGAAAACATGCCATTATTTACTTAAAATGTAGAGTGATATTATAATATATTATTTCTAGAAGAACAGAATTCAACCCAAACTGCATTGAAACAGCAGTGACATAGATTTTGATTGCTCTCAGTGGACATATACAAAAGGACATAATTATGTGAGTAGTGTACATGAGTATAGTAGCATTGGTCAATTACAGTGATGTGATAGTTAATATTCAATGTCAATTTGATGGTGTAGAATCAAGAGAAAAGCCTCTAGGCCTGACAGTGAAAGAGTTTCTAGATCATATTAGCTGCTCAGGACGCCGAAGGGATTCTCTTGATAAGAAAAATTGAAGTGGGAAGACCATTCTACCTGTGTGGCACCATTCACTGGGCTGGAGTCCTGCACTGAATCCAAAGAAGAGAATGAGGTCAGCATTGTCATTCAGATCTCTCTCTCTCTGTCTCTTACCTGTACATACAACACGCCATATGCCTTCCCAAGGTTCTACAACCATGAGTCTCTTAACGTTATGAACAGTACCCTCAATAAGGGAGACAAAGGATTGTCTTTGAACATAATTAAATTCTTGACTGTCAGAATGTTTTTTGCTAGGAGTTACAATCCAATACTATCTTTATTCTTGACCAAAGAATTTTTATCACATTGTTTAAAAACATATTACTTTGAGCATTCAGATACTGGTATTGTACTGTGAAAGTGTAAACTGTAAGAGGAAGCTTTTCATAGAAAGTAATTAACACTTCTGCATTCTTGAATCTTGTATTTGATACACATTAGTTATCATAGTTAGAAGCTGCTAAGCCTGTCACCTTGTGTTTCAGACTTGGATAATTGATAGAATTCTTGATGTAATAAGGATACAATAACAATGCCTCAACCTCTCCTGTTTGCAACTCCACAGCTCTGGTAACCTGCAGATGTAATTAATGGGAGAAATAAGGATTTTTTAAACAAACCATGACTTTTTCTTCACAGTTTCAGGATGTATATGCCGAATAACCATTAAGATACTTAAAAAAAATTAAGCATCATAATCTAGTTAAGAAAGTTTGTGTGATATGAGACACTTGTTTTTTAAGCCAGGATATTCCTGGTTCTTTTCTTCTTGATGCAGAGCCTAAGTTAGTGTCATCCTCTCAAAATACCTTCTCTCAAGGAAGCCTGTCATGATTCATCTAATGAGTAAGGACTCCTGTACAGCTTTTCATGGTGCCTTGTGAAACTTTTCTCCTAAAATTATAGCTAATATTGATCTCCTTTTATGAGTACTATTCCAACAGCTCCAATAACTTAACAAGGTCCTTCATATATAGCTGGTGCAGAGTGAATGCTGCTGTCATAGTAGAAATCTACTCTAGCAGCATGGATGAGAACAAGTGGCTTGTCACTGATATTCACTGGGATGGTGAAAATGTCAGTTATTAGACGTGTTTCCCTGAACCATTTTCAAAGATCCTAAAGTCATAATTGACAGTCCTCTAAATAGACATTGGCACACAAGCATTGACTGTCCTTTTCCTTAGTGTTCTTACTCTTCTGGACTATCTGAATATCACCATTATTCATTTAATGAAATTTACTTTAGAAACAATCTTTACTCATCAGCATCAAGGGGTATTGTTTTACATCATACATGAAAATTAGTTCTGGCAAGCATGGAAATTCTATGTCTGCGAAAGTATTTATTTATTTATTTATTTTATTTTATTTTTTATTAACTTGAGTATTTCTTATATACATTTCAAGTGTTATTCCCTTTCCCGGTTTCCGGGCAAACATCCCCTTCCCCCCTCCCCTTCTTTAGGGGTGTTCCCCTCCCCATCCTCCCCCCCCTTGCCGCCCTCCCCCCAACAATCTAGTTCACTGGGGGTTCAGTCTTAGCAGGACCCAGGGCTTCCCCTTCCACTGGTGCTCTTACTAGGATATTCATTGCTACCTATGAGGTCAGAGTCCAGGATCAGTCCATGTATAGTCTTTAGGTAGTGGCTTAGTCCCTGGAAGCTCTGGTTGCTTGGCATTGTTGTACATATGGGGTCTCGAGCCCCTTCAAGCTCTTCCAGTTCTTTCTCTGATTCCTTCAAAGGGGGTCCTATTCTCAATTCAGTGGTTTGCTGCTGGCATACGCCTCTGTGTTTGAAAGTATTTATTTTAAACATCTGGCATGGATGTAGCAAGTTCTAGGTCATTCCTCATAATATATCTTTGGTTCAGTAGGTATGTGTTAGTAAACACTTGTATTCTTGATTTGTTAATAAGAAATAATAAGGGATAATGTTCTAATTGACATTATAATTGGAGTCCTGGTTCTGTATCCAAAACGCTTTCTTTCAGATCTCAAAATGACCATGTACTAGCTAAGTGGCCTTGCGATAATTAATCAGTTGAGCAATGTCTCAGTTTTCTCAACTGCAAGTTATAATAATACTTTTGTATTGCTTAAATGAATTGATTTATGAAAAGAATTTAGAAAATTTCCTGACACAATGGAAAAACTCTAAAATGTTAGTTGTTAATATTATTACTAAATCATGTTCAAGTTAGTTATTATTGAGACAAAATGAAGACATTTAATCTTTCACTGGCCTGACAAAATAATACCTAAGAATAAAAATAGAAAAGCACGTGTCTTGATATTTCTCCTTCCAGTGCAACAGAAAATATTAACACACTGGGCTCTTCTCTTAAAATGGTATTATTAGCAAAATCAAATCCAAATCTTACACTTTCTAATGTTATCTCGGGGGGTTGGGGATTTAGCTCAGCGGTAGAGCGCTTGCCTAGCATGCGCAAGGCCCTGGGTTCGGTCCCCAGCTCCGAAAAAAAAAAGAAAAGAAAAAAAAAAAAAAAAAGAGTTCTTCTAATGTTATCTCGGTACAAATATGTTAACTAGATTATTTACAGGCCAATAATGACCTGAAAATATATTTCATTGCTATACTTTAATAGAAGGAGAAGATGGCAATCCCTGACAGAAATAGGGGCCTAACATAGGAGAAAGAGTAGACTTACCTGTAATTTTGAAATGGAGGAAGTATAGATTTTTATGATACATTCTGAGAAATTGTGGTCTGTCAATCACAGCAACTTTGCAAGTGAGAGGTGTGCCAACCCCAACCTTGTATCCTGGAATCCTCGCTCAGCTTCTGAGAACAGTAGACAGTATGATAGAGATGGAGGGATCAGTTCCATGGGGACACTGGGAGAAAGGATTTGCTTTTCTCCAGTCTTCTACAATTCGGATGGCTTCATTACCAGCATCCTAGCTCATCTGAACATTATCATTCTTCTTTTGTTTCATACACACCCTTCTTGTAGACAGTTAATTGCCACATACCTATTAAAGTCAGATATTCAATGTATTTCCTGAACACACACACACACACACACACACACACACACACATAAACACCACACTTACTATCATCCTAAGAAATGCCTCTGGGATTCTTCAGTGAAATCAATTTTTTTTGCACACAAGTAATTTCACAGGAGACTATCAGTCAATCTGAACTATTCTGGTATTTTAGAAACTTTAGCTCTTGAGGAGAGGACCCGGGAATATTAAAGCTTCAACACACTCTTTTCAGTTATGTTTCTGTTTAGGGGGGTTACTCTCAGCATCAACCTAATCCTATTTACCTGCCAGAAGTGTCTTCACATCAATGTATAAACTGTAGATTTAGTTTTCCATATTTTCACATGGAATATATATCAGACAATACCCAATGTGTCTCTAGGTATCACCAGTGTCACTGCTGTCTGGCATTGAGGATCTAGCAGGTATCAGTCAATATCATAAAAAGTCGATGTGCTTAAGTCATAAAGCATATAAATCCATTACAAAAAGGAGTATGGACAGAGAGATTTAGAGTCTACTTTTAATTCTTTACAAATAATTAAAAGTCATTTGCAATACTTTTCCATAAACCTCAAGATACAACAAAATGTCATTGAGTTCACATCTGGCTCTGTGTGATCATGTGAGAAGGTTACCTAAACTTTATGGGACTTGAGTTTTTGTTTTTGTTTTTGTCTGTGACACAAATGTAATGACACCCCAGCTCTATTGAGCTGCACTGAGAACTAAATGCTGTGAAAACTTCTGGACACATCTGAGTCAAGAAATTTCTTGATAAATTTTGACACTTGATATTTTTATCTCATATCATTATCTTTAACAACACCTTCTCAGTGCAGGTCATTTCAGTCCTAGGAACTGCTATTGATTCCCTCACTGCCTTGTAGGGCGATAGGTAGAATAGAAGCAGGCACTCATATGAGCATCAGGGAAATTTGTGCTCTGCTGTTTGTGCATGTCCAGGACTGTAAGAAAAGCTTGGAGCACAGCTCACTTCCCCTTACATGGCACTGCACACACAACTCTTCCTCTTGCTTATGAACCTGCAAACGAAGCTGGTTTCATATCTATCATGGCCCAGGTGCCTTCAAAGTGCCACTTCATGTTTCCAGGTTTTTTTCAAAGAAGTAGCAAAGTGGTTAGCATGTACTCCGGTTGTTGGTGCTGCCAAATGAAAATAGAACAAAACAATGTTCTCTGGCAGCGTAGAGTCACCCTTATCCTACCTCCTCTTCTTTTCATTTGAATCCTTTGTAAAGTGTGGCTTCCAGATACTCAAAGCATCAACAAAACATGTCTGCTCCGTAGTTTCTATTATCCAGTGCAAATTGGAAAAAGGAACCTTCATACTTCCTAACATCTGTTAAATTTTTCTTTTACAAATAATTTATTTCCAAATATTGGTGTTCACTGCATGATTTGGTCAGGGCGGGGGGGAATAGAAGGGTGACTCCTATCAATCTGCTGCAGGCTGGTTTCTGTTCCTAAAGCACAGTGTGATACAGGGAACTCCCCACAGGATGTGAGACAGACATGCTGGTGATCAAACTCCACAAAAATATCTTGGCCACTGGGGGGCAAAAATCCATTGCTACATTTGGGAGTGTAATACCAATGAGAAATAACAGAATCTCTCCCCTTTATTTATCAGAAACATGTTTTTTCAAGCTAGGAGAGACCAGATTGAATTGCTTTCTTAACATGACATGAATTGTGTGAACAATAAGGAAATAGAGTTTTTAAATTACATAGGATGCGATGCTTCTTGGATATGTAATTCTGATTATCAAAATCCTGTTTACCTGGTGTTTGGTATCTCCAATTGTTTCTATACTGACTCAGGTTAATAGTGTGATTTCTGACTGTAGTTTTCATATAATGTCCACAATGAATTTATGTTACCAACACAGTCGTTTCCATCTTTGCTTAGATTCAGGATCATAAGAGATAGATGGACATGTGAACAGCCTTAAAAAACATATAGAAGAGTAGAAGAGATACAGCAACGATGTTTACTGGGTATCTGAACATCCTATGGTAGTTCTGTTCATATAGACTACTATGGCAGACTATGGTAAACATTCTCTAAATCAGATGCAGCATGGTTCATTTTTCAAACAGTTTTAGAGTGGACTGAGAGGCCTGTATATGTGTAAGACATCCAAATATGACCTTGGGGATGTCCTTTAAAGTTTTATTTTCTTTTTAAAATTTAAAGTAAGATGTGTTCTGGAAAATATGTACATATAAATAGAATTGGTTTTGATAAATTCTAGAAGCATGATTAGGGGTTAAGTTAAGCATTTAGAAAGGTGTGCCCAAGGGTATCCAAGGACTAAAACATATTCATACACATAAAATGCACCAATGGTTAACTAACTGTGTTTGGAGTCTCTTAAGTTTAGTAACCAAAGGGTTTTTCATTGTTTGTTGTTATTTTCTATAATATTTTATAATTCTTGAATATTAAGGATTTCTTACAAGCTTGTTGACAGTTAACTCAAAAAAGAATGAACAATTGTGTTCTGATGCTATCCTCAATGTATCAAAAATGTATCTAGCCTTTTTCTTTACAGAAATGTAAACTCAAAAAGAATTTGAAAGGAAAAGGATTTTTACATTTTTTTTCTCTTATTATTTCTTGGACACTTTATTATTGTATGTGAAATACTTAAATGACCAAGTTAATTACTGAATGTTAAAAAATTATTTTTCTTTTCATTTCAGCTCTCAGGAGAAGTAATTTTACAAATTGCCAATGACCCAGTTCTGCCCTTCAATGCCCTCGATATAGCCTTAGGAGTTCAAAACAGCCTTAAAGGTATGTTTTTATTTAAATTGTTTTCATTTTAATAGGCAGGAAAAAGTTTTTTAAATACTTTAAACAAGAACTAGATCAAGTGGCCAGTAGCTTAAAACTTGTACTGTGTTTACTCTCCACCTCTGAGGGGAAAAATGAGAACAGTGGAGAAATATTTTACCTATCCTGCAGGCAGATGTGGGACAAATATGTATGGCAGAAAGCAGTGTGTCAGAGATGGAAGCATGATCTTTGATCAAATGTGGATTCTTCAGTCCTTCTTAAAGGGGAAACAAAATACTTCTGGGAAGAAATAAAGGGACAGAGAGTGGAACAGAGACTAAAGGAAAGGCTATACAAGGATTGCCCTACCTGGGGATCCATCCTATATGCATCCTCCATACCCAGTCACTATTGCTTATGCCAAGACGTGCTTGCTAACAGGAGCCTGATATGGGTGTCTCCTGATAGGCTCTGCCAGAGCCTTACTGATACAGTTGAGGAAGTTTACAGGTAACTATCAGAATGAGCATGGAGACCCCAATGGAGGAGTAAGAGAAAAGACTGAAGGAGCTAAAGGGGTTTGCAACCCAATAGAGAGAACAATACTATCAAACAACCATACCCGCCCCGCAAGGAGCTCACTAAAGGATCCATGGCTCCTGACACATGTAGCAGAGGATGGTCTTATCTGGCTTCAATAGGAGGAGAAGCCCTTGGTCCTGTGAAAGTTTGTTTCCTCAGGAAATAACAGAGAGCATCCTCACTGAAGCAGGGGAGAGGGCCTGAGAAAGGGAGGAATTGGAAAGGGGGATAACATTTGAAATGTAAATACATAAAATATACAATAAAAAAGAAAAACATTGGTACAAAACCATTAAGAACTGGATCTCAATTCTCAGCTCCCATTATTGTCTACTGATTCATTTTGAGTTAGCAGTTCAGGAATCCAAATTTCCTACAACATTACACCTATCACATTCATTCTATACAGGATGGACTTCTAAGTTTCTCTTTTGAGACTAGTTGCTATGGCATGTGATCCACATTATTTCGTGATGTCAAAGGCAGCAGTGAGGCAACAAGAGCATCAATCTCATAGTTTCCATCTCAGTTCCTCACACATAAACCTAAGTGCAGATCCCTACCTTTCATCTAGGCTCTTGCATGTCTTAGTTAACTAAATACAAAGTGGGATATGATGACTAAAGTTGTGATCCTCTTCATGAGTGACTCATCCTGCTATCAAACTGTGAGTGAGTCTGTGATGGAAAAATCACTAAATTGAAAAGAAATCCAATAGTTTGCTTAAAGTAATTTCTGGCAACAGAGTGGCCCTCCTGAGTCATATATTTCCAATAGTTTGAAATTAAATAATAGTTTTAATATGGAATCATTATTCCTTATAGAATTATCTAAGTTTGTTCATTTATTATTTGTTTATTATTATACTAGACATAGCAATGGAGTTGGCATCTTTTTTCATTAATTTATTTATATGTTTACTATACATCCCAATAATCATGCCCTACCTTCCTCCTCTTCTCCCAGTCTCAACTGTTATAAAGCCCCCATTACTCCATTCCTTCTCTTCAGAGAAGAAAAATCCCCGCTTGGGTACCATCAGAGCCCTGAGACATCCAGTCTCAGCAGAACTAAATATATCCTCTCCCACTGAGGCCTAACCAGGCAGTTCAGCTAGGGGAAGAAGATCCACTGTTAGAAAACAGAGTCATAGGTAGGTCTCGTTCCAGTTGTTAGGGAAACTGCAGGATAACCAATCTACACATCTGCCCCAAATGTAGAATATACCTACAGCCAGGCCCTGAATGCTCTTTGGTTGACGGCTTAGTCTCTGTGATCTCCAATGGGCCCAAGTTAGTTATCTCTATAGATCTTTTTGGTGACCTTGACCCATCCAGCTTGCTCTGCCTGACTATTTAGCTGTGGGTTTCTGCACCTATTCCCTCCACTGCTGGATGAAGCCTCTCAGGAAACAGCTATCTAGGTTCCTGACATATGAAGAACTTTTTCTGTTGTTGTTGATTTTTAACCTACTCTTGTTTATCTATGTAGTTCTCTTCTTCCTTGCTTTCAATAGGACTCCATCACACCAAGGTTGCTATGGCTACATGTGCTTCCCTGTTTCCACTTCATATTTGCTATTTCTAGAATATTTGGAGCTTAGAAACTGGGTAGTGAAACATATGGCATTTAAAAAAAATAAGCTTAGAGCAGGTACAGAAAATCCATAGTTCTATGAACAATAACCTTTAGCTAAGAAACTTTTTAATGTCTGTTTCATTTCTTCTCGGGGTGTTTTGCTTTTTCTTAGTGTCCGAACTTTATCTTCTATGAAATTCTGTTGTTATGGCAGATAGTACTTTAAACTTTCAGAGAACAAAAGATGAGGCTTTTTGCATTGTGCAATTCCTTGTCCATCTGTAAAGTAAGTATCATGTATGAAAAGGAATCTCAAGTAGTGTACTTGAAAATACCAACATTGTATTTTAGAATTATAAATAAGTTTCTTCCCAAGTTAAATTTTCTATGATCAATGTATTTGCAAGAAAGAAAAGTATAATTACATTTTAAGAGGTTAAAGACATTAAGAAAATAAAAAAAAACAGAAGTGTTAACAAAATCATTTAAAATATTGTTTGGTTATATTTTTAGACCATTGAGTTTATTTTAAAACATTCAATTAGGCACTATAGCTTATTATTATAACAGTTATTAACATTTTCATAATATAGGGTACTTTGGGAGTTCAAAAGACCTTTTATTCATAGTTAGAGTTGTATTATTAATTTGGTTTTGGTGGGCAGTCAAAGATCCCTTTCAACATGTGTCTTATCTTTCTCCCAAGAGAAGTAATATGTTCCTAATTGTTTTTAATGAAATGCCCTCACATTCCAAAGGATCTCCTAAAATCATTTGTTGACTAAGATAAGACTTCACTGATTATATATTTCAGGCTTATTTCAAAATAATAGATGGAAAGGGAGGAGATTGTACTTGTACGTAGTGTGCAAACCTCAAGAAAACTGCGGCCCAGACATTCACCACTGTGTGCAAATATTTGGATGTCAGTGTGATCTAAAAGGAAAGCAGATTTAGAAAAATAGTGTGTGCAGGTCATAGTTAGAGAGGTTCAAAGAGAGTGTACAGGTAGGAACCGAACAAGGAAATAGAGTCATAGAGAGGAAGGTTTTTGTTTGTTTGTTTTGTTTGTTTGTTTATTTGTTTTATGACAATGGTCTTGTGCAGAGGCAAATTTCATTCACACAAAAGCAGGAGAATTAATTAGGAGACTGCTTTCTTGAGGAGGTGATACCTGAGGTTTAGACAATCTGTTGAAGGTAAAATGTATAATGGTCTATTTTGGATGCAGAAACAAAAGCTGTACACTAGGTAAACAACATGGAGTTAATGCTCGCAGTGCCTAAGGCTGAGAATCCCAAGATCCAGGCCTTGCATATTCAATACCTGCATCCTGGAGACCAGAAGCTGATATTTTCTCTAAACTCACAGGGCATAATGTGGATAAGAATTATCTGGGACTCTTTTACAAGGGTGTTTATTCCATATTTAAGGATTCTAGACTGATAATTTAGTCATTTCCAAAAGATCAGATATACTAATGTAATTCCTCTGAGTTTTAGTATCACAGCACATGAACATGAAGACTGTAAAGCATCCAGACCAAAGTGGGAGCAGAGAATCTCATCCCTAAAGGATGAGAAAGCATGGAAACATTGTAGATGATGAATGAGGTCACATAAGCTTTTCTTATACCTCTTAATTCATAAAGAAAAATGTAGTCATATAGCAACAATGAGAGAGGTCTGAAATGTGACAAATTCTTAGCTACAATTTAGATTTCAGAAGAAATATGTGAATTCATAAATATATATTGTAAATTTTATAATTCAGCATTATTGTGAAATTTTACACCTTGAGATAGAGTTATAGAAGCAGATATAAGGACACTATTTTCTATTTTCTAAGAGAATAGATTGATGCTCTTTGAGAAAAGGGGAGGGCAAACACAGTTATTTCATAATGTACACAAGAATTTCTGTAATGGAGACTCTGGAGTTGGAGATCAAAATAATTATCTAAAATTTGAAGAAGAATGGACAGTTATGCAGAAGCTTGAATGATGAATAGAAGGATATGACTTAATGAAAGCAGTGTTGTCATCTTACCAAATCCTGATGCTTCAGTTTGTTCTCTAGGATTCTATACCCCTATAGACAGACATAAGCTTCCTTGCTTGTAGCATGCAATAGACAGAACTGCGAAGGTTATTGCCCTGAGAGGTAAGTCAGACAATTCCAAAGTCCTGTTCAGGATGAAAAATCAAGAGAATCGTAGAGACTATTCTATTCCTGCACTTCAGCAACTGAGAACTAAGTTGCCAAAAGTTGAGATAAATATTAGTTCAGAAGATTTTGTTCAAAGAGTGAATATTTCTTTAGAAATTTGTCCTAACAGGCTACTAGGCTGAGAAATCAAAAGGAAATGAGGGGCTAAAGAATCCAATCTTAAGCAGGTAGAAAAACAATGGTGTTAGGGCACTGCCAGGCTTAAGTCAGAGCAAAAAGGCAACTAAATCTTTCTGAAGGTCAGTGAGATGTCTGAGTAGAAAAAGATACTGATGGTCTGGGCTTCATCCCTGCTCCTCACCCAAATCTCTTAGCAGTACATTATTGTGGAAATATCTCTTCCATCCAGAGGGACTAGAACTTTTGCTGTATCCTACAGCCGGAGCTGATAAAGTATTTTGAGGTCAATTTATACTTGACACTGCTATCCTACTATGTACTCAGTCTCATCAACCTCCCTTTAAGAGAACAATTTAACAACCAATCTTAATTGCTTTAGATTTTCCATGTAATCAACTTTTACAAGCTAAGGAAATGCATAGCTGAAATCTTAAATTATATGCTATTCTTTGTCCCTGACCCCAAAGAGCAGTGCATGCATAATTTTGTTCATAATTGCCTTAAACATTTTAGAGAAAAATGCCCTCAATAAATTAATATTGATCATAAGTGTTAGATACAACATATAGATATTATTTGCTAAACAACACTGTAGCATTCACTTTTCAGGGTCAGTTGTGGTCCGTTGACATCACTGGCCTAATTCCGCGAAATAGTCTAAGATTCTTGAACAGTACCCTCCATTCCTTACTCACTTTGTTTCTTTCCATGCTGTTCAACAAATGAGAGAGCAAAGGTCAGTTTGGGGTACATACAGACTGAGCTGGAGAAAAACAGATTCACAAGGTAGCATTTAGACACTCATAGTTCTCTCTACTACAACAGATACACAGGAATGACAAAAGACTCAGCAAGAGAAACAGATAATGAAAGTCTGCTCTTGCTCCTGGTTAAATGGCATCAATGGATATTTTTATTAAGTCCTAAATTAATAAACATAACACTGACATATTTTGGCACCATTATTGATGCTTTCGAAGTGACACAATACTTATGTGGTAAAAGGAAAATACTGACTCCCACTGCTGTCTTCTGATTTCCACACATGCACCATGGCACAAGAATAACATACACTTATGCTCACAAAATAAATAAATGTATAAAAATAAAAACACTCTACATGTAAGGCCAGGTTAATAACCCTGCCCGACAATTCTGTTCTGGAGCATGCTATTATAGCAAGAAAAAAAAAGCACAACAAAGAGTTGAAATCATGATTTTTCTGTGGGGTTTATTTCCACTTGAGGTCAGACACGACTGTCTATATTCAGAAGTTCTCCTGAGATCTGAGGTTTGGCGTGGGCTCAGGCAGGAGTGTGTGGCTTCTTACTGTGTTATTAGGCTGCCTCTGCTGCAGCTAAAGACCGTATCTTTTCACTGTTGCTGCTTTCATTGTTTCCTGTGGAACTCATTTGGTATTCTTTTAGTTCAAAATTATGAAGTCAGATTTTAGAGTTACCCATATTAAATTCGCAAACAAAGTAAATGAAAATTAAACAAAGATTTGATTAACATTCTTTTCACTTGTGTCTAAGTAACTGTTCAAATAGTTGCAACATATAGCCTTAAAAGTAGAGGTTTTTGTTGGTAGTTTAGCCATGGTAACCTATAATAGTGAAATATTAGTTTCTTGCTAACTTAAATGATCCCATTCAATTTCTATCATTATATCTATATGATATATATACTTCAAGATGCTAATGTACAAATATGACCTGATGTCAATACCTAAATAAGTAACTGATTTTGTCAATGATGCAACACACTTCCTTGAACTAAACGGTTTCTGTAGCACATTCAATGAAACATACATTTCTACTGCTTAATACTAGCTTAAATTGTTGATATATTTCTTATTTTGTTTTGACACTAAGCAGTGATTAGTCTCAAGTCCTAATTTATGGTTTAGAAAAAAATAGTGACCTTCAAGGCTGGACTATAAAATACAGTTTCCCTTCACTGCGAGCAGTGACTGCTGTGGTCCCTGAAACCCAATTGCATTTCAGCACAGTAATTTTTACCTGTTGAAAATTGGCCATTGCGTTTATTTATGACGCTGGTTTATGGTCACAGCCAACCATTCTCCACCGTTCCCACAACCACCAGAAGTGAGAATCATTTACCAGTGAATAATTTGTTTGAGTTGATTTACTGCTTCCTTCTTGAAAGCACATTTTGACTGAGTGACCTTGGCTCTTAATATTTGGTCGATGCCAAAAAACAAAATAGAAAATGAATATTTATATATGCATTCATTGCACGTGAAGACAGTAGAAATTGTTGCTGATAAGGTGAATGATATATTCAGGTATACTCTTATGTTGGCAAATGCCTGTGTGTGTGTATGTGTGCGTGTGTGCACATACATACATACATACATACATACATACATACATACATACATACATACACACACATTGGTATATATGTGCACATGTGTTTGGAGACCAGAGGAAAAAATGTGCTGCTTTTCTTTGTTCTTCACCTGCTACCAATGTGTCTTTAAGACAAGGACTCTCAGCCTGGGACTGAGCAATTGGCTAAGAGAGTGACCAGTAACCCCAGGGATACGCCTTTCTCTGACTTCACAACAGTGGAATTTTAAGTGTCTGTCACCACATCTAGCATTTTATTCTGCTGCTAGTATTTGAAACAAGTTCCTCAAGCATACAAGGGAAGCACTGTCATGACTCAAATATTTCCCCATACCTATTAGATATACTTTTGATAAAGAGAAGTAAGACTAAAAGATTTTTCCAGGAATAGATGGTACTAGATTGGGGGAGTTAGGCTAGTCATCAAAGAAAGAAGGTAAGAATAGGTTTATACTGGGGAACCTAGAGACGGATCAGAGAATGGGTAACTTATAATCTCGCTCAGTTATTGTTTCCAAATTTTACCATAGTCTAACATATAAAATGGCACCTTACAATAATCAATGACTGTGGAATTGTTGCAACTATTTTTTTCTCTTTCAGGAGTCTGAATATTAATCACAATTTAAAGTTATTGTAAAACTCACATGAGACCAAGTAAGCATAATTAGTTTCCATTTGATTTGACTATGTACAAATTTCTTTAGTGCAAACCAGACGAAAAAGAAAATATAACTTCGAACACTGCGGCTTGCTGCTGCCTTTGGATCGGCTCACTATATTTAACTCTCATTGGCAGCTTTCCCCGTGTCCTTTGAATAACTGGCAATGCTGACTTGATGGGAGTCTTTTCATTTTTATTAGTTTTGATAGTTCACTGACATCACTCACTTGCATTTGGGAAGGAGATAGAATATTCAAGGTGATGGTTCAGAGAGACTAGAATTTAGAGTCCTGTTATATTTGTAGTTTCAATTTTTTAAATGTCACAAGTAATTGAGACCCATCTAATGTATTTAATTTTCTTTCTCAGTAATACAAAATGAATTTCCCAATTGGCAAAATTAAGTTATGTGCCAAACAAATTGCACAATTCTTGTTCTCAGCCCATCTGTTTCTATCTTGCTTTTAATTATCAGCAACCTCCCCTCTGTGCTGGTTGATACATGGGGAGTCAGCCACGCTTTGCTTGCCTAGTTCTGTGAAATCCCCTTGAAGTCAATGGTAATCTAAATTCCAGTGATTCCAAAAATGAATTTTATTTTCTCTCCATTGTCATTTTTGATGGTGCTAGATCTCCAGCAGTCTACTCAGAACAAGCATGTCTGAGAATAGCCTGTTTATGTGCTAAGTGCTTCAGAGAACATCCCTCCTGTCTTCCTCAGTCAACCAAAATGTTTGGGAAAATCTTGGCCATCTTTTTACATGCATTTATAAAATTAGATTTAACTTAGTCCTCCTTTTATTTATAAATTCATACTATATGATTATATCCAACAATATAGTTCACTTACTGATAATCAACACATAGACCACTGAAATTTTTGAAAGGATTCCAGTAACAGAATCTCATCTATCCTTATTCTATCAAAGTTAGACTGTTAACCTAGAATTTTCTTTACCATATGTCTTAGTTAGGGTTTTACTGCTGTGAATAGACACCATGACCAAGCCACATTTATAAAGGACAACAGTTAATTGGGCTGGCTTACAAATGCAGAGGTTCAGCCCATCATCATCAAGGTGTGAGCAGGGTAGCATCTAGGCAGGCATGATGCAGGCAGCACTGAAAGTTCTACATCTTTATTTAAAGGCTGCCAGTAGAAGACTGACTTCCAGGCAGCTAGGGTGAGGATATTATAGCCTACACCTACAGTGACACACCTTCTCCAACAGGGTTGCACTTTCTAATAATGTTACTCCCTGGGTCAAGAATATACAAACCATCACACCGTAATCACTCTTTATTTGTTTTTCAAACAATGCCCATTAATTGTTATTCTGTGTTAGTGGATCTTTTCATATTCCTTGAAATACACTATTGTTTGTCTCTTGTGGCACACTTTGGTGCTAGTCACTTGCCTTCCTTTGTAATGATCCTATCCCTCTCCAGGGTCTTAGACAATTTGTGCTCCTTTTGCCATTATCTGCAGTTCAGAGCCAAGAGTGCTGTGACTAGAGTTGGATGCTCACCCTTTCTTTTTCTTGTGTTCCCATTATAATTTTGGTGTATTGTACGAAAAAGTTTACTGAACGCATTTTTCAGTGCCTATGAAGTTACAAAATCTCAGTACACTACTCTACACATTCTGACTCAATGATATGTTTTAAAAGAGTGTTGTTCACTTGCTTGGGTCAGTTGGTGTGTTGGTTTGTGTAACATGTTTCCTCAGGGATTTGTTTGCCAGTAACAAGATAACAAATACTTCATACCTTCATTTTTAATAGAATATAACAGTTTACCTTTATGTTCAACAACTTTATGTAAATTTTATTTTTTTCCTTTTTACTTAGCCAATAAATAATTAAACTCACGTATACTGTTACATATTCAGTGTAAAATTTCTGCCTGAGGTGGACAATGATAAGAATGTATATAGTACATGAGTGGTTCGTTCGTTTTAGAAGCTTTGGGAGCTCGTGAGACAGCTAAGTGGTGAAGAGTACTTGCAGCCCTTGCAAGGACCCAGCTTCAGTTTCCAGAACACAGGCGATAACTCAAAACTCTCTATCTAGGGAATCTAACTATCTCATGTATTTATATGCAAGGAAAATTGTCTTATTCATAAAATAAATATATCTTTTTAAAAGGACAGAAAGCTTTAGCTCTCCCAAAGTTGCCAATAGACAAATCTATACACGAAAACATCGCACTGTGGCAGCATCAATGAGTTAAAGAATGGGCTTGCAGTTCATTCTCTGCACCAGGCAGGCAGGGAAGGGACCAGAGCTCAATCAGTGTAGGATTAAGAGATATATTCGTTACTTGTCTGTTGTGATACAATACTACCACCAAGGCAAATTACAGAAGAAAGTTATTTTGGCTTAAAGTTCTAGGAGGATATTTCCATTATGGAAGAGACAAAGCAACAGGCAGTCAGACAAAAAGAAATATGAGGAATAACCTCTTCAACATGAAACATGAGGCAGAAAGAATAAACCGGAAGTAGAGTCAGATTACAAACTCTCACAGCTCACTCCCAGAGATACACTTCTTCTAGCAAGGCACTATCTCCTAAAGGCTTCAATGCCTCAAACAGCACCACCAACTGTGGACCAAGTAAGTGTTTAAATGCATGAAACTTTTGAGGACATTTCTCATTTAGATCTCCATAAGAGTAAAGCTCATTCCATGCAGTTTTGGGGAAATTGTAGCCATGCAGCTTCAGGGACATAAACCAACTATTCCATGTACTTGGGTGTGCGGACTTATTCCATGCAGTGGTGGGGGTAGAGAGCACTCCTCATGCATTCCCTTCAAGAATGCTAAAATGTTCCTTGATGGAGTCTGCCAGGGCTACCTGAATTATTAGATAACTTTTGTATTCAAGAATACAATGCTAAACTACCTTCTAAGTAGAAGGCAGACTCTAATTCTTTCCCAAATGTCCTTTTGTCTTTTTTGCCAAATGAATCTTGCATGCACTCAGTTTAGCCATAGTTACTCATGTTCTTGTATATTATTCACCTTTAAATAGTATATAATTATTTGTATTGTAATATCAAGGCTGGTTATCTGAACATTTTTCTTGCTTTAGGTTCAATGCATCTTTTTTTATTGGATATTTTTTATTTACATTTCAAATGTTATTCCCTTTCCCAGTTTTCAGGCCATAAGCCTCCTATCTCATCCGCTCCTTTTATTTTATAAGGGTGTTCCCCCTCCCAGACCATACCCTGCTTCCCACCCACCCCCAACATTCCCCAACCCTGGGGGGTCCAGCCTTCTTTAACCAAGTGATGTCTAAAGTCTTTAAGGAATCAGCTTATACAATACATTATTGCTTCTACTGAAGAAGACAGCATGAGGGACAGAAAATATAGCATAATAAAGAGCTGTTGCTCCCTTGACTTATAACATATTGTCAATTTCCTTTCTTCTCTTTAGCAACACCATGAGATATTTTAAAGATGATGTTAAGTAGCATATATTTTCCTCCAAATAATCTCCTATTCTGCTTTTAACCACTTTATTTCAGCAAGCAAAATCAATTATATGTCTGTCTGTCATCTGTCTGTCTGTCTATGTCATCAGGGAAATGTAACCTGTGACTCTGCAACTGTTAGCACCTTTAAAACTGTGGTAAGATCCTGTTTACAACTATGGATTCTGTGAAATGCTAGTGAATAAGAAAGGCTATGCTTTTTTATGTAAAAATGTAGTTTTTAAGGATAACTGGTACATTTCCCCCAAAATGTAAAGGGAAATGGAGTGGATTTTTTAAACCTAGCATTACAGAATAGAACCAAATCATACAAAGTGCAAATAGCTATTGTCTAACACTTTTTTAGACTATAAAAACCCCAAGAAAACACAAAAGTAGACAGTAAGATCAGTCTTTAAAATAGGGCAGTGATAATCATGTTGGAGTTTGCAAAGCATATAAATACACAGTGATATACGCCAGTGAACGTTCTCAAGCTATGAAGTATCTTAAGTGATGGGCATCTTGTGCAACCCTAGGTGCAGTCACATCAGAACATGTGGGCAATGTCAGCACTACAGTTGATCCTGATCAATTATGTGTGTAGGAACTACAGCAGGTACATGGAGCTTCCTACCTACTACAGGAAGAAATTTGGGAGAACCTACACTAAAAAAGAACTTCGTGAGGATTACAGTCTTAGAAATATCTAAGCCCTCCTGAGATCACACTACAAAGAAGCCTGTATACTATACTATGTTCCCCTGTGCATGACATGAGTCAAGAGCTGTGTTCCTGGGTTGCTCAAATAAGATCTAAGTTTAAACTGAGTCTAAAAATATGTTATACATCTTGGACAGAAATATGCATTTAATCAATATAGATTAGACTTGCATTTAGATTTGCCAGATCTCAACACATCTGACAGTCTAATATATAAAGCTGCCTTAGGAGCCAAAACTAGTTAGTTATGGCAGGATGTTAGGGTACTGATGGTTTAGATTTCCAGAATAGCTGTAGGGACACGTCAATATTGTGGTTTAAGATAGAAAACTTTCCTGAAGTGATTTTCTATACAGAAATGCCAGAACGTTAAGAGTTATTTTTAGGTAATCCCAAAATATGTCTTGGATTATGTACAGGATATTTTTGTAAATGATCCATAAAAAGTATCATTGGCCTCTGCATGCAGTAATCTCATGTAGCATTGGTACTGCATGTTTATGACTATTATGTGAATTTTGAACTGTTATACCTTATTACAATTATTAATTTTTGTCTATGAATTCCCTAGCAGTGACATACTAATTAATGAAGAATTACTTTTTTAAAACCTTATAACTCTATGAATTTCACTTTGAGATGCAGGGGAAATAAATGTTTTTCATTTGATGTAAAAGAACTTTAACCATCTGGAATATATAATTTTAGCAGGTACTCTGAAACATTACATATTACATCAGGCATGACTATAAACATTTAATCCCAACTAATATTTTCTACAGAGCTTTAGAAAATTCTATCAATGGTTGTGTTATTTTTTTAACAGAAGCCAAGATGTGGTAATCCTATTTTAAAGGTTGACTATTTCCTTTATCACCACGTCAATCCTTTTCTTTCTTACAGAGTTTGGTGAGGCCAGTGCTTGGGGAGAAAACACAAGAATAGAGTCAGACATCCAGCAATGAAACTGAGATTTCTTAAAGTATAAATAGGGAGGGCTGTGACACTGGGTGCAACAGATCTGGAAAGTATTTGGGAGAAACAACTTTGAGATTATATTCAGAACTGTGATGTTGTTGTTGTTTTTATTGTTCTTTTCAAAACTAATTTGAAGTTTGCATGTTTGGTTTGTATATTCTAATAAAAACAACTGATTGAGAGAGGTCTATGCATTTAGAAAATTAAACGTAATAAAGCAAATAAATTACTCCAGATTATATTAGTTGTAATTATGTGCATAGAATCATTATCTTTATTAATATCAAACCCTTGTTTTGTAGATCCAATGTACATATCTTTAAGATTATCATAAAGGCTTCTCTGAGAAGCCTTTAGCTTCCAGTTAACAATTTTTCATCAAATATAGGTATTATCTTTTAAATGTGAACTGAAAATAGCCTCTAACAGGTTTACATCCTGGGTCTTGAGTGAAATTCAAAGTGTTTATAGGGAATCTGCAGGAAATCTTTGATTCAAGTTTGTGTAACTTAGCTAATTGCTCCCTTAAGATAGTTCACCTTAAGTTTCTATTTTCAGCTACAATTCATTTACATCTGGGGAGTAAAAGAACTCATCATTGATGATTGTTATACACCAACATCCCTGAGAATGATTGGTAGCCATTGTGCAATGTAGCAATTGTATTTCAAGGAAGACGTTATCTTATAAGTCAACATTCAACCATTGCATGTGTTTTGCATCTTACTAAATGGCTATGGTAGGACAGCTACATAGAGACAAATATACTGTATTTTCCTATAGGAGATTCTTTTCTGCTGAGAAACAAGAGACATGGCCAGGTAAAGATAAACGTGTTACCAGTTTGGATTCTATGAGAGTGTGCTGGCTCCTTCATTAAATCATCTGGTGCAGTTTTGCATACAAGGAGAGTCACTGTTACAATGTAGATGCATGTTTCTCTATGGTACACGTAATATTTGAATGCAGATCCAAAAACTATGAAGGATTACTTCATCTGAGATCAGCAAAGTTTCAGGGAGAGGAGAATTCCATTCTGGATCTGATATAAAGATGAAAACAAGCTCAAATTGATTGACAGGGAAAAGGTTGCTAACATTCCTTGAAGCATAATTCATACATCAAAATCATTGGCTGAGCATTACATGTGGAACTGCTTCTCAGGACGTGACCTTTGACCCTGGAAGTAATGCCTGCTAGCATCTCTCTCTCTCTCTCTCTCTCTCTCTCTCTCTCTCTCTCTCTCTCTCTCTCTCTCTCTCTCTCTCTCTCTCCACCTAGAACTATTATTTCAGAGAACTGTCAGTTTTTTTTCCATCCGCAGAAACATAAAACATAAATTCATTTAAAGCTAAATAAGAGAAAATGGCACAGTTTGTCTCACTTGATTCTGTAGTAATGCCTTCAATTCTGCAGTGGATGTTAGATTGGAACATATTTTTATCTCTTAAGTATGAGAATCTAAAAGAGGGTGAGGTTGTTTTTCTCTTTGCTTGCTCGTTCAATGTCAGTGATATCTAAATGTGGCATGTCCATTCTCTTTCTTCTTTGTGAACAGTCAGTCTGAGTTTTTTACACATTAGTCTCAATGAATCATTGCAATTTAAGAAAAGACATGTCATTCTGAAATTCTAATAAATTATTTGAGACTTGATTTTCAAAACCCATAAATATCTATCTTCATGATTTTATATAAAATCCAACACAGATACTAATCAATGTGGAATGCACAAAGAAAACAGCAGGCACCCAGAGTCTGACTCCTGCAGTCAAAACTACCATATCAGTGTTTATGGACAGGTATCTCGAAATTATCTTCAGCTCACATATTTGCTTCAATATATTCAACTATATCTGTAGATACATAATATTTAATTTTTATGGTTTGTGCAGACACATTCTTAAGCCAATCTGTAAATGTTTTTTGCTCTGTATACAATGAATTATTTCTGTTTAATTAATTATTATTTTTTATTTAGGCCAGTGTGGTGGCTCATCAGGCTAAGGCAGTTGTTGACAAGTCTGATGACTTGGGTAGCAACCCCAAAACTCACAAGAGGAAGGAGAGAACTGATTTCTACAATTCATCCCCTCTCTCACTCTCTCTCTCTCTCTCTCTCTCTCTCTCTCTCTCTCTCTCACACACACACACACACACACACACACACACTAAATGGGAAAACTTTTATTATTTGACCATTTTATACATGCTTATAATTTGAGTATATTTACTCCTATTACTGTTTCTAAGAAAAAATAAAAAGACAAGAAATAGGAGGAATTTTTGAATTATCTGTTTCACATGATTCTATTTTATTTTGGACATTTTAGAAATATAACTTATTGCATTTATTTTGTTCTTCTAGTAATTATTGAGTGTGCACATTCAATTTGACAATAAATGTCATGGTAGAAGCAGTTCGTGGGTTTGTCCAAGTCATATTTTATTAGTTAACTCTCTATCTGTAACATAAATTTTCATCTTTACCACACCATTTTTATAGTACTTCTTACACGTTAAATCTGACAGAGTAAATGTACTAGCATGTGAAGGATATTCCTAGACTCTACAGTGAAAGGACATGAGCAGAGCAGTGAATCTCTCACAATCCTGGGTGTTGAGATGCCGATGATCTTGGGCTTCCACAGTCTTTCTGCCCAAGGCTCTACAATAACCGCTTAAAGGAACACCTGCATCTGCCTGTCTCAGTGTCACACTTGTGTGACAGCAGCGTAGACTCTATACCTATGCTCCTGAAACAATTTGAATGGAAGTAAATTTGTAGTGACATGTTGATTTGGGGGGATGGGTAGTTATTTCTAGTCTCCTAAAAGTGACAGTAGCTGTTGTCCAACAAAAGGACACTGTTGGGATATGGAGAAGATGATTATAGAATTCTTCTCTCATAAGATTCTAAAAGATAAGTTTTCAAACATAGTTTCAGATCACTACCTTTAAGGAAGTATTTGACATGTATTAGTCATTTGATCTTAGGGAAAATGGTAGCAGTAGTTAATGTCACTTCCTTTATTTGACAGTTAAGATGTTATAGGTCTAGAAATGCTACGAAGGTCACACAGATTTTAAGAACATAGCAACAGAATCTTTTGAGCACCAAGGTTCAAGACCACTAGATCTGGCTTTTCCCTTGGACAAAGGATAGACCTGTGGATGCTTTGCTACTCTCCGTAACATACAAAGGAGTTCTGATAATCAGTCCAACAAGTGGAAAATAAACCAAATGACTGAAGTCTTAGAAGCCAAGGAAATATATCACCACATGCAATAATTCTAGTAGACTGCAAGGTCAAAAACATATTTCAAATATCATTATGAGCATATGAAAATATGCCTAGGGACTAAGTAGAACCTGTAGGCATGTATTACCATGTAGTCACATAATTTACATCTTCTCATAAAAGAAACATTCTCTTTCTCTTCCTCCCTTCCTTCCTTCCTTCCTTCCTTCCTTTCTTTTTTTCTTTCTTTCTTTGTTTCAGTTATTTATTTACTTATTTATTTATTTATTTATTTATAGCTTTTTAAAGTGTCTGATAAAGCTTTAGCTGGTTTATATTCTCTATATAGTCAAGAATGATCTTGAGTTCAATATCCTTCAACCTCCACCTCACCTCTACTGAGTCATGCCATTACGACTGTATCTTTTACATTTTTTTTACTTCAAAATGAGGTATACTATGGTTAGTCTGTACAGTTGAGCCAAAAAAAAAAATCAAGGTTCCAGTTCAAATTTCTACTTCCTTGACAAATTGTGACCTTAATTTTTTAGCCTTATTAAAGTCTGATTTTCCGTAAAATAAACACGGTTTGATAAATTCTATATGATGTAACTAGTGATATTTAGTAGATATTAAATAAGATAATTATGTGATGAGCTTAATACAGTGCATATAATGTATTAGTATGCATCATCAATATTTAACTTCAGTTATTATAAGTGAGGTTAAATTAGTAACCATGCACTTAATTTAGTAGAGAATAAATACATGTTTGGAGAGCATATTTAGCAGAAAAATGTCATCTGAGTTTAATCAAAATATATAGCCCTTTGTTTGAAAAGACCACTGACAAAACTATCAATGACAGGCCAACCCCAAGGGTCTGTCTGATTTATAAACTAGAGTCAAGACAATAAAATATTTGCTTTGTTCCTTTGACCAAATCTCTGCTGAGATGGCCTCATTTTTCTTCACCAGATAATGAGCCTAGTGTCCCTAACCTGCTTGCCTTGGCATCAAAGCTGAGGGACAGTGCTGAACTCTTCCAATCAGATGAGATGCGACCTGCTAATGACCCAAAGGAAAGAGTTCCCAGTCGTGTCCGGATGCTGAATGACATCCTTCAAGACCTGGAGAAGAACTTCCTGGTGCAGCAGGTACCACCGGGTTTCTATAGGTAGGAAATATATCTCCACATTGTTATCTTTATCTCAAAGCCTTAAGTTTACTTTCAGAATATTCTAAAAACTATAAAACTACATACAAGAAGCTTTGCTTTCGCATATTTTAAGGAAGAGAAAAAGTGAGCGTAAGACTACCTTGAAGACAGAATGAGCAAAAATCACTTGAATAGAAAAGTGGGGAGAGGATAGGAGAGTATTAGAGAGAAAATAAAAAGGATTAGTTTTGATCCAAATATACTATGAGTCTATGCAAATAATCTATTTAAAACAATCAAATAGTTATGACAGAATAAGGAAATGATTGTTATCCAAGGGAATGCTTAAATGAGTAAATATGGAATAAGGAAACATGACAAAATGTCATATATTGATTTCAATTAGAAATAATCACTGGAAAACCAAGTTTTGTCCAAGCTTCAATGGGGAGAATTCTGCCTTCTTGGTTGCCAAGTGAAGTGGTAGGCTGTTTTTTTTTTTTTTTTTTTTTTTTGTTTTTTTTTTAATAATAAAACATGTCTAGAAATTTGAGCCCTAGTTCTTTAAGCTATAATTTGTGACAGTATTGAATACATTTAGTATTCTGTTCGAGTACAACTTTAGTAGCTCTTGAAACAGCTGAAAGAGGAGGGCAGTTTGGTTGGAGAATCATAGGAGTGCTCCTGAGAACGTGTGGACAACGGTTTTCTAGAGGCAGCAGTGTAACTTGGGCTCAGTGCCTAAAGCAAGTGGAATATGGTTTTGTTTGGAGATTCTCAGAGTAGAAAATAAACAAAGGGAATATGGAAGTTAATGAATTTTGAATATTTTAACTATTTTACATCATCGATTCATTCTTCTACTGAGGTAAAGGATCCCTTTCTCTGTAATACATGCTTATATAATGTGCATGGGAATGACTAATATATATTCATATGAACCTATATCTTACATATGCATATCTATATGTTTTCTACATTGATATATTATATTTTAAAGTGTTAAATTTATGTCCCCTTATAGAAAGCTCTATGTTGAACTAGAGCTACTTTCTTCCCCACAATTTCCATCAGTCTGCTATCTTGTTTCATGACAGGACTTGCTAATCTGCTTTGTATAGCCACAGGTTAAAGCAAGAAATCAATTATTGATACAAAGATATAGAAATCGTTTTTACATGGGAGAAAGAATTTCTAAAATTAATACCCCCAAAGATTATGACACTCTTTATAGCAGGAGATGCTCCATTACCGTGCATATTAAAGTATGATTTCTGACCCACAAGCCTGTGACTCTTAAGAGAACATGAGATTTAAGTGGTTTTGGGAGCAAACTTGATGAACTGAGGAGAACCTTATCAACCCACAATTTAATTTCTGTATCTATTAAAACAAATAGCAGATCAAGACTATAATTCTTGATTGGTTTTGTTTTGCTTTATTACTTTTGGTATTTGATTTAGCTTTGTGAGTGTTAAATTAAAATAACTATGCAGATCAACTTTTCATGTCATTTCTTCTAACATCATAACTCTTGTTCTTAAGATGTTGGGAAATATATATTGTTCATATAATTCTCATGGTACTTGAAGGCATTATTATGCTCTCTGTACTTTCTAAGCCCTGTAACTGAGCAAGCACTTCAAGTAAAAAGCATTCCCTTGATAGTAATCTAGTGCAGGATTAGAAAGGAGAAAGAACAATGCAAATACAAAGATAAAATACAAAGATAGAATGCATAAATAAATCCTTAAAGAAAATTAAACCATATTATGGACAGATTTCTTTAAAGCATATTTATCAGAGGAGATAAATCACATTTGAGGACCCATTTAATAAGGCCTGTTTATACAAGAATGTATTCCCTTCTTGATACTCTTCTAATGTGTAGCTGGGCTTTATCTTACCTTTTCAATAGTATTCATAGTCTCAATTTACTTCACCCTGTACTTTGCAAAGAACAGCAAACATTTGTATATTTATGATGGAGACCAATAAGTGGAATTTTTCCAATTTTTACAATTGTGGAATTTTTACAATTGTCACAGTATACCCTTTTTCCAAGTGATACAAGTCCAAATGTTACAATAATACTCGGCTTATAGATTTTAGAACTAAAAATGTAGAGTTAGACGCTTTAGCATTTAGTCAACTTTAATTATAGTTATTAATGGAATGAATGGCTAACATGCCTTTCCTTTGGTTAAATGCTGGGCACATGGCAAGTCTCTTTATACCTTTGTAAGAAACTGTCCTCAAAAGCAGGTATACCATCTTGCCCATCCAACAGTGAATAACATAGTACTTCTGTATTTCTCACCCTCAGTTACATTTGCTGTGGGTTCCCTGGAGATAACCTTTGCTGAAGTTGCACAGTTGGTGTCTAGACTTTGAATTCACAATTCCCTGATGGTGTATATTGTTTACAATCTTTAGCTATGCTGATTTCTCACCCCTGTTTACTAAAGTGAGATTTCTCTTCAACTTTTTTGCTAAATTCAAAACTGAGTTGTTTGATTTTGGTTGCTTCATTTTATCAATTCTTTTATAATGGATACCAGTCTTGTATTACCTAACTGTTGGGCAAAGACTTCCTCCTACGGTATGCTTTGTCTTCTTCCTGTTAAAACATTGGAATGGCTTTTCCAAGGACTTACTAAATTTAATTGAGTCAACTTTACAGGAAGAAGGTAGGTTTATTGCTTCCACTGACCTCATAATGGGGGTCAGTGAAGTCAAAAGGCTGGGCTGGAGTAGGGCTTCTTAAAACAGTACAGGAAAGTTAGGACATGATGGAGAAGAACTGGGGCTATATTTTTATTTGGTGGGGCCCTATAGGTGGTATTTATGTCCAGTGATCACTTTGGAATCTGGAACAAGGAGTTAGCTTTGTCCAATGCCTTGCATTAGCTTTGAAAAAATCAGGCAGGAACCTTTTCGCCCAGGCACCTTGCCTTTGTCCTAAAACCTCTGGCCTAACAAATATCTTTGGGTGAGCATGAGGTTTTTTTTCCCCATCTTTATTAAATTAGGTATTTCTTATTTACATTTCAAATATTATTCCTTTTCCCGGTTTCCAGGCCAACATCCCACTAACCCCTTCTCCTCCCATTCTATATGGGTGTTCCCCTCCCCATCCTCCCCGCCATTACCACCCTCCCCCCAACAATCCCATTCACTGAGGGTCCAGCCTTGGCAGGACCAAGGGCTTCCCCTTCCACTGGTGCCCTTACTAGACTATTCATTGTTACCTATGAGGTTGGAGTCCAGGGTCAGTCCATGTATAGTCTTTGGGTAGTGGCTTAGTCCCTGGAAGCTCTGGTTGGTTGGCATTGTTGTTCATTAATGAAATATTGCCAATAAATTTACCCTTAATTATTTTGCTTCTCAGTTGTTTTGAAAATCTGATCAGAAAAGTCAATGTTATGTTGATCTTTTTATACAAAGTATTCTAAAATTTTTACAGTTTTATGCTTTAGATTTAGATATATCAACCAGTTTGATCTCATCCTTGTGAATTATAAACATTTTGGCACCAGACTTCTTTATGTTTGCACAAATTATCACTATTTTAGCACTGTTTGTTTAAAGTGCTATATTCATATAATTTTCCATCCAATTTCTTCAGCACTTTGTTTGTACAATAAACACTTAATATTGCATAATATTGTACTGGTGGTTTCTAATCTATCCAGGTAGAACTGCTTTCACAACATGGAAAAAGCACTGTGCCAGAGGGGGTGACCATGAGATTGCCAGAAGGTGAAGGGGTTAGTGGTGGGAGGTTTGTATCTTTCATCTGTGATGGCCAGCATCCTATGTGAAATTTCTGAACATTAGATTCACTTCTCTAAACTAGAAAATCCCCAGGAGATGTTAATAATAGAATGAAGTTAGCTGAAATGAGGTCAGAGTACCATGAGTTACATTAATTTTAAAGTTGTATACAAATGTTACAAAATGAAAGTAATATTATACAACTATGCTGTGTCAATTTGACAAGCTAATAGTATTTGCATCTCCACAGTTTTTCCCTATACCACCAAGGGAGAAGTATTTTATTATTAGGTGTTAAAAGTTGACAAATGAAATTTCACATTATGGTAGTAGCAACTTTTGTGGCCAAAATTTATTATCTTGTGAATGTATATACCTAGCTGGTCTTAGCAAATCTAAGTAAGATTCTTTGTTTTGTCCCCAGTTATTTTGGTAGTTATAGTGTTTCCATATTGTTGGGGTGTCTCCATCATTTCCTTTATGTCTTACCCATCACCAGCCTACATAGCGTTAACAATGGGTGAATGGTAACCATTGACATTTACTTGATTTAAATGACTGGACTTCACTGCACTGACATAGAAATAACTCCAACTTTTAGCCTTCACAACTAGAAAATAATGGGGTTGCAAAATGTACTTCACAGGAGCAATTAACAAAAGCTTTCTAGTAAGGAATGGCTTATAGCAAGAGTACAAGTTACAGCAGCATTATCTCTGTCGTACATTTAGATAGAATATCAGCATAAAGTTCCACTGTTACCTCTCAATTTTCCATACTCAAAGCATTTAAAGAAATGATAGTTAAAGAGAAAGATAAGAAAATTGTTGCAGTTAACTTTCATTCCAAGTTGACAAAATCTAGAATTACACGATAGAAAAGTCATGATCAACGAATGCCTAGAAAATATTGGCCTATTAGCATTTCTGTGAGGATTTTCTCGACTACTAATTGATGAAGAAGAACCAATCCTTTAGTGTGTGGTACCTATTCTCTGTTCTGGACTTGTATAAGAACAGTAGCCATGCATGGGCCAGAGAGCAGGCAAGCTGATAAACAGCATCTTCTACAACTTCTGTTCTATTTCCTAGGTTATGATGCTCTGGCCAAATGTAATGCCTCGCGGAAAACTTAAGATTCCTGCTCTGACTTCCCTCACTAATTTTGGATTTTGCAGTGGTTGATCATAGCATTTGGGTTGAACTTATTTGATTTCAAGAGTATGGAAAATGAAGATGTAAATGGATATGAGATGGTATCTCATGTCACATTCTAGGTAGAAATAGATCTCAAGGAAATTAAGTATCTAAGTCTACTAAATATAATGAATTATGGAATAATCATTAAGAGAAGTCTAGAGCTGGCAGGTAGCTAAAGAAAATTTCTTGGAAGCTTGATGATTTGAGTTCAATTCTTGGAAAGCATGTGTTCAAAGAAGAGAATTGAATTCGGCAAAATTTTCTCTGACCTCCACCTATGTGCTGTGGTACATGTGTACCTACAAAACACAAACATCCAAACACACACACACACACACACACACACACACACACACACACACACACACACACACACATATACAAATCTCACATGCATGAACACACACATGTGCACATACATACACACAAAGAGAACAAGAAATATAACTTAAAGTTTTTAAATACAGTTGCTGCTTTTTATATTATCCTCCTATTTTTACAAAAATATATGATATAATCAGGAGTATTCTGCTTATGTAAACTAAGGGATGTTATAGACAACTATTAGTATACATCTAAAAAGATAAAATTACGTAACATTCTACCAGGGAAAAATATCAGACCTAAAGGTCTACAGACATGTGAGAATCAGGCACATCTGTTGGAAGCTACATCTACAGAAGAGCAGCTGAAACAACTAGTGTTGTGGGATTGAGCCACTACTTAATCCTTGGACTTCCCATTCACTGCTGACCACTGTGGGGAACTGGATTACAGACTGAGGTGACTAATCAGATCCTCCCCTGGCAGAGGGAAGAGGAATAATCTCCCAGGAAAGACATTAAGATTTGCATATCTGCATCATATTTTTTGCTGCACTGACAGAGAGAGCTGGACTCCTGCGAGTTCTGACATACCCAAAAACACAGGTGAGACCATCACTTCTGCTCAGAGGGACCCACCTGGTGCCCTCAGGATATAAGAACCTAAGACCAGTCTGGAGCAGGACCCTTCTGGTTCTGTCTGCTCCCAGAGCTGACTCTACCCTGTGCCACAGCTCTCTGTACCCAAGTACCACCAGAAGCGAGCTAGTCTCTCAGGAGTGCTGACATACAGTCTTACAGGAAGATCAAGTCACTGTCAGACACAGCCAACCAGCTAATACCAGAGATAATCAGATGTTGAGAGGCAAGTTCAGAAACTTGAGCAACAGAAACCAAGTCCCCTTGGCATGATAAGAAACCTGTTCTCCCACTACAGTAAGTCCTGGATACCTCAACACACTAAAAAGGCAAGATTCTGATATAAAACTACATCTCATGATGATGTTAGAGGATTTCAAAAAGGAAACCAACAGATTGGGAAAAGACCTTTACCAAGCCTACATCCAATGGAGGGCAAATATCCAATATATAAAAAGAACTCAAGAAGTTAGACTCCATAGAATCAAATAATTCTATCAAAAAATGGGATATAGAACTAAAAAAGAATTCTTATCTGAGGAATCTGGAATGGCTGAGAAGCACCTAAAGAAATATTCAACATCCTTAATTATCAGGGAAATGAAAATCGAAATGAGCCTGAAGTTCCACCTTACACCAGTCAGAATGGCTAAGATTAAAACTCAGGTGACGGCATATGCTGTCGAGGATATGGAGAAAGAGGAACACTCTTCCATTTTTGGTAGGATTGTAAGCTGGTACAACCACTCTGGAAATCGGTCTGATAGTTCCTCAGAAAACTGGACATAGTACTACCTGAGGACTCAGCTATACCACTCCTGCACATATACCCAAATGATGCTCCAACATATATCAAGGACACATGTTCCACCATGTTCATAGCAGACTTATTTATAATAGCCAGAAGCTGGAAAGAGCCTAGATGTCCTTCACCAGGGGAATGGATTTAGAAAATGTGGTACATTTACACAGTGGAGGACTACACAGATATTAAAAATAATGACTTCATGAAATTCATAGGCAAAAGAATGGAACTGGAAAATAACATCCTGAGTGAGGTAACCCAATTACAAAGGAAATCATATGGTATTCACTCACTGATAGGTGGATATTAGTCCAAAAACTTGGAATACCCTAGAAACAATCCACAGACCACATGAAGCTCAAGAAGAAGGAAGACCAAATTGTGGATGTTTCAGTCCTTTTCAGAAGTATGGAGGAAGTATGGAGACAAAGTGTGGAGCAGAGACTGAAGGAAAGGCCATCTAGGGACTGCTCCTCCTGGTGATCCATCACACATACAACCACTGAGGCCAGAAATATTGTGTAAGCCAAGAAGTGCATTCTGAAAAAAGCATGGTATAGCTGTGTCCTGAGAGTCTCTGCCAGAGCTTGACAATACAGAGACAGAAGCTTGTATACAACCATTGAACTGAGAACGGGATACCCAAGTGGGGAGTCAGGTAAAGGACTGAAGGAGCTGATGGTGTTTCCAACCCTATAAGAAGAACAACAATATTAACCCACCAGATGCCCCCCCATGGACTATACCACCATCCTAAGAGTACACAGGGATGGACCTCTGGCTCCAACTGCATATGTAGGATAGGATGGCCTTGTTGGGCATCAATGGGAGGAGAAACCCTTGGTCCTGTCAAGGCTCTATGCCCCAGTGTAAGGTAATGTTAGGAGGGAATGGGTGGGAGGAGCACTCTCATAGAATCAGGGGGAGACACTGAGTTTCTGAAGGGGTTACCAGGAGCAGAGTGAACATATGAAATATAAATTTAAAAATCCAATAAAAGAAAAAATAAAAAAAGATAAAATTAAGTATCAAATAATGACCATATTCAGTGGTTTAAAGAATGCTGACCACTTGAAGTTAAGGGACAGTATATATTTCTGCCTGTGCACATGTCTATATAATGGGTTTTATGTTCTTGTGAAAAATGTGGCTTCAACTTCATATAAAACTCTACTTATGGCGTTAGCCAGAATGGATTTGAGCAAGTTCAGAAAACCATTTCAAGCTAAGCTAAGGCAAGATTTTTTTTCATGTGCATCCTTGAAAGCAGAAAAATAGCAGTGTAAATGTCAAGAAGCTTCTACCCTGAACCAAGAGTAAACAGAGCAAACAATCCAGTAAAAGTGCTTTTCAAACATCTAAGTTTCCCACTTTTCTTTGGAAAAATGTTGGCCCTAGATTCTATGTAACCATGGAAGGAATGGCCTGGCGAATGTTGGAAAACTCTCTTCTCAGACACCCACACGTAGGTTCCCGCTGAGCACTCCTGGTAAATACAAGACTTTAAAAAATCTCCAGAATTTCAACATATAGAATGCTAGTTCCCAGAAACATTTATGAATTGCCAACATCTCATTATACAGCTTGCATGTTGTTTTAATTAGGGCTAGTTTTGTACGTAATAATTGAACCTATTGTTTGATATTTGACTGGGGAAAGGACTACTGTATTTGGGTTATACATTTTCATTTAGTGAGGTCCAGGGGGTCTGAATGTGAGTAAAATCTCATCATTGTGTCTCCTGTCAGTAACTCCAACAGCACAGCCTCTGATTTCTTTAGATTATGAAAAATAACTACTGATTAAGGATTGCAATAATGCTTTTAAAGTGTTTTAATAGTAGCTGGGAGAACAAAAATATCAATGGATGAATAGAGATCTGAACAATGGAGACAAAGTAAAATTCCCAAAATTTGATTACCTGACTCTTACATTTTTTTCATAAATTTGTACCACTATATCTTCTTCTTTTATACTTTATGATTAGATGTGTTTATATATGAAAAGACATGTTTTATAGATGAATAGATATGTCCTTTGCATATTTAATCTTTCTAGATAATAAAAACACCTCCTGTGCTTTAATAGAAACAAAATTAATCTACAAATATTCAATCTCATTTTTAATTATTCTTTCTGTCTCTACAGAAACAATGCATCTCGCTATGACATAAACCATTCACATGCTATAAGGTAGACATTTATTTAGTCATTTGAAATTTTCGATTGGCAGTGAAAACTATTTCCCTTATACCACCACCTATGCTGGCTTCTTATTCTTGCTTGACTCCCAGTTCTTCATTTCCATATCCCAAACTGAACTCGTTTGTTGACTATAAATGGTAGGGTCATCTGGAGTATATGGTCTGATGCAGTGCTGGAAGATGAAGAAGGATTGTCTTTTTTAGAAACAATACCATTAGTCTGTGGCTGTGATGAATGAAAATTTCTTGATGTGTATATTACACACGTTTTCTTGGGTTTTTAACATACAAGTGGGGAGTACTATGGATGGACAAACCTGGTCACATGAGCATGTTCTCAGTAGTGAGTGTGAAACATGAAAATTCACTGATGTATAGTGTCCCTGAACAGGAGAATGAGAACTCTCATATCCACTCTCAGGTTCTAGGTCACCCTGAGGCAGTAAAAGAAATGGAGTTGATTGTGATACATAGGGAAGGAAGTCATTCTGAACTGGCATCATCCCTCCCAACAAACGGTAAACCTGAACTTTGCAAGAGACCCTGTCTAAATATATTCAACATTAGATGGCAGGATTAAATTAGTGTTTACCATCATGGACTCTGGGGTTGAACAACCTAGGTAAATTTTTTTCATATTTCAACTGAATAAACTTAGGAAAGATTTGTAACCTTCCTCTCCAAATGTTTTGTATGTGAGCAACTTGTTAACTTTGAGAAGTTGATTTCAGATTTATTTCTTTTCTTCATTTTTTTATTGGTTATTTTATTTATTTACATTTCTTTTTTATTTTCAGAGTAAAATACATGTGCTATGTTTTCTTTTTATTTCTTTTTTAATTGGATATATTTTTAATTATATTTCAAATGTTATTCCCTTTCCCTGTTTCCCATCCATAAACCCCAATCCCATCCACTATCCCCCTACTTCTGTGAGGATGTTCCCACACCCGTCCACTCACCCCTGCCTGCCTCCCTGCCCAGACACTGCCAGGGCATGACAAATGCAGAGGTGAATGCTCAGAGCCAGCTATTGAACTGAGAAAAGGAGAATTAGAGAAAGGATTGAGGGAGCTGAAGGGGCTTGCAGCTCCATAAGGACAACAATAGCAACCAACCAGAGTTCCCAGGGACTAAACCACAATCCAAAGAGTACACATGGTTGGACCCATGGCTCCAGCTACATATATAGCAGAGGATGGTCTTGTTGGGCACCAATGGAGGAGAAGCTCTTGCTCCTGCCAAGGCTGTACACCCCAGTGTAGGAGAATGATTTCAGATCTAAAAAGAAAACTTATGGGAAAAATTTTTGCTTTGCAGACTTTAAAAACTGATTCATGATTCTCTTTTCTTTCCTTCTTTCTTTCTTTCTTTCTTTCTTTCTTTCTTTCTTTCTTTCTTTCTCTCTTTCTTTCTTCCTTCCTTCCTTCCTTCCTTTCTTTTCTTAGAAATATTTCTTTACTAACCTTTCAAATGTTATTCCCTTTCACGGTTTCCTGTCCATTGGCTCCCATTGCTCCTCCCCCATACAGGTATTCTACCATCCATCCCCTTTACTGCACCCCCTACTTTCTTCTGCACTGGGGCTTCAACCTTGGCAGGACCAAGGACTTCCCTTTGCACTGGTGCCACAACAAGTCTATTCTCTGCTGCATATGCAGTTGGAGCCCTTGGTCAGTCTTTCCATAGTGGTTTAGTCCCCTAGAAGTTCTGGTTGGTTGACATTGTTGTTCTTATGGGGTTGCAAGCTCCTTCAACTCTTTCAATCCTTTCTCTAATTCCTCCCAATGGGGTCCTGTTCTCAGTTCAGTGGTTTGCTGCTAGCATTGACAACTGTATTGGACATGCTCTGGTTGTGTCTCTTAGGAGAGATTTACATCCAGTACCTTTCAGCATGCATTTTTTTAGTTTCATCAATCTTATCTAGTTTTTGGTGACTGTATATATATATGGGCCACATGTGGGGCAGACTCTGAATATCCATTCCTTCAATCATTGCTCTAAACTTTGCTTCCATATCCCCTCCTATAGATATTTTCCCCCTTTAATAAGGAGTGGGAGCATCCACATTTTGGTCACATTTCTTGAGCTTCCAGTAGTCTGTGGATTGCACCTTGCATAATTTGAGCTTTTGGGCTAATATCCACTTATCATTGAATGTATACCAAGTATGTTTTTCTGTAATTGGGTTACCTCACTCAGGATGATATTTTCCAGTTCCATCCATTTGCCTATTAATTTCATGAAGTCATTGTTTTTGATAGCTGAGTAGTACTCCATTGTGTAGATGTATGACATTTTTTGAATGTATTCCTCTGTTAAAGGGCATCTGTGTTCTTTCCAGCTTATGACTATTATAAATAAGGCTGCTATGAACATAGTGGAGCATGTGTTTTTGTTTTATGTTGGAGCATCTTTTGGGTATATGCCCAGGAAAGGTATAGCTGGGTCCTCAGATAGTGCAATATCCAATTTTCTGAGGAACCTCCAAACTAATTTCCATTGTGGTTGTACCAGTTTGCAATCCCACCAACAATAGAGAAGTGTTCTTCTTTCTCCACATCCTCGCCAGCATCTGCTCTAACCTCAGTTTTTCTCTTAGCCATTCTGACTGGTGTGAGGTTGAATCTCAGGGTTGTTCTGATTTGCATTTCCCTGATGACTAAGGATGTTGAACATTTCTTTAGGTGCTTTTTGGCCATTCAAAATCAGCTGCGAATGTTTTGTTTAGCTCTGTACCCCATTTTTAATAGGGTTATTTGACTCTCTGGAGTCTAACTTCTTGAGTTCTTTGTATATTTTGGGTATTAGCCTTCTTTCAAATGTAGGATTGGTAAAGATCTTTTCCCAGTCTGTTGGTTGCCATTATGTCCTAATGACAGTGTCTTTGGTCTTACAGAAACTTGGTAGTTTTATGAAGTCCCATTTGTAGATTCTTGATCTTAGAGCACGAGCCATTGTTGTCATGTTCAGGAAATTTCCTCTAGTGCCCACGTGTTCGAAACTCTTCCCTACTTTTTCTTCTATTAGATGGAGTGTATCTGGTTTGATTTGGAGGTCCTTGATCCACTTGGACTTAAGCTTTATACATGGTCATAAGAATGGACCGATTTGCATTCTTCTACATGCTGACTGCCAGTTGTACCAGCACCATTTGTTGAAAATGCTATCATTCTTCCATTGGATGGTTTTAACTCCTTTGTCAAAGATCAAGTGACCATATGTGTGTGGGTTCATTTCTGGGTCTTCAATTCTGTTTCACTGATCTATCTGCCTGTCTCTGAACCAATATCATGGCTTAGACTGGTGACTGGTGCTCGATAGGACACAGAACAGATTTTGCTTTCTCTTTATGTGATGCCTTTAAACTACATAACAAAAAATGCTAACTAAATAAGGTCTTATAGCCAGGTGGTTCTAGCTCAATGGTAGATGCTTGTATGTCAAGTGCAAAGCCTTGCAGTTGATCAGTAGTGCTTAAAATAAAATATGTGTGTGTGTGTGTGTGTGCACGTATGTGTTTACTCATGCAATACAACATTCCTTAGGATGGAAGAATTAAACAAAGCACCATTCTGTGACAGGCTGTTGAAGGGAGACAAGTATGGAAACACGACAACTGAACTCATATCTATCATTTCCAGGATGTTAATAAATAGTAATAAAATATTTATGTACATACTCAGTTTCTGCTTTGGGATGGATCTTTACTGTCTATTTGAATCTAAAAACATCCACGTGTGTGCCTCCTCACTTAGTCTCTGTCTCTGTCTCTCTGTCTCTGTCTCTGTCTCTCTCTCTGTCTCTCTCTCTCTCTCTCTCTCTCTCTCTCTCTCTCTCTCTCTCTCTCTCTCATCCATATTGACCCACATACTGCATCATTTTCTTTTTTAGATGAAAAATAAACATGAAAATTGTCACCTATATTTATTTATAAGAGCCTTTCTGCTCTAGTAACAGGGAATGTGAGGTTCAATTGTGGGCAGTTGTTCAAGTCCATTGCATAATCATATTCCCAGAATCCTTTCCCGTTGTTTTACCTGTTGTGATATACATTGATGTGGTTTTGTGTTTTGCTCTGTGCTGAAGTATGGAAAATGCACCTGGATGGGCAGAACCTAGTACTAGACTGCATTTACCCTGGTCTGCCTCTCCCTGGTGTTGGACTTGAGGGAAGCACAGACACACTGCTTAGGGGATTGGAAGAACACAGCCTAGATGTGGGAGGCCAAAGCTGGATTTCCCATGGTCTTGGGCATCCAGTCACTGAGGGAAACCACATGAAGTCCAAAAGGCAGGTGGGCAGGGTCCATTGGTCTGTGATAAAGAACCTGGGTCTAGGGTCTTCCAAACTCCTGGATATCCAAAAGCCACTTTGTCACAGGGAGTTGGGAATGGAGTGGACCTGCAGGGAGCAGATGAACCTGGTGCTGGGGGAAGGGCAATTCTGGCTTAGTGGGGGTTGCCTGGGAATACAGAGGGGCCTTTTGCAGGAGGCTTAGGCAGGACAGCTCTGTAGAGGAAGGCTTTCTTCATGTTCCCCATGGCGGGTCCAAGTCCCACAGGCCCAGTTTGCCCTCTATAGCACTCTAGGCTCTGGTGTACTTCACTCTAATGCTGCTGCTATTCTTGGTGGTCATCCTATGATCCTGGCATCTCTATTACACTGGGGTCATCTAATGCAACTAGGCTCCATCAATAGTCTTTCCTAGGCTCTCTTTTTGCCAAGCCTCAACTTCTTTGCATCACTCCTTCAGTTCTTGGCCTACAATTGCAAGTGAGGCTGTACCTTCACCCATGGCCATTCCTGGACTCTTTTGCCTTTCTTCATGTCCAAATCCATTATCACCTGGATGAATCGTACATTTAACCAAGTCTAGTTGCAGCATCAGTTACAACTTTGGTTATCTCTGGAACATAGCTTCTTATTGCTCTCAGAAACACTCCCCAGGTGATTTCACCTCAGAGATGCTGCTCTTCCCTTAATCATCACTAATATCTTATCCACAGCTGAACAGCTATGTCACTATCCCCTACTATACTTGACTCTAAAGGTAGAGCGCACTAACTGAAGTTGTGGAGTACTGCTGTACTGCTGCTTGCTTGGTCTGGAACATTGCCCACCCCCTTTTCTGTTACATATTTTGTTGGCTATATTGACAGCCCTAAAACTTGCTCGGTAAACTGACCTTAAACTCATAGATCTGCATGCCCCTGCCCTCTGAATGCTGGCATTAAAGGCATTCACCACCACAGCTGGAACTAAGCTTTTCTTTACCTTTCTTATAAGATGTATATAAGTCTAGATTGTAGTTCATTAGAGATGTGCTCAAGTTGACAATGGAAAAGAGCCAACACAATTTTTCAATTTGACATATCATCTTATCTCCTGATGCTGAAAAAAATAGCCAGGTCATAGTAATGTTTACCTTGATATAACTATCCCCTTTTCAAATTCATGAGCAATAAGCTTATCTGGGTGGAATCCTGCCCTGAGGTCATCACTCCCTTAATTACATTTAAAATCTTTGAACACAGAATTTACCTTCTTTCCACTTCCTGGTGCCCCTTTACCCTTTAATACATAAATCTTGTATTTTTTTAAAGCTGGCTACACGTGATAAAAACAGGATAAAGTCTAAACTAGGCATTTTTGAGACTTCCTTTTTCAATGCAACTAAAGTATATCTCATTAGCCTATCCTCAGTCAGGCTCTTCTGACAAGGGCAAAAAGCCATATCCTTTACCAAAATATCACAAGAATTATCTCTAGGCAACATACTAAAATTCTTCTCCTCTGGATCCTCCTGTGCCAGTTCCCCAGAATTCAAATCACCCTCAGTACAACTGTCTTCCATATTCCTACTAAGATGGCCCATTAAGCCCCAATTAAGTCTTCCACTGCTTTGCAAATCCAAAGTCCCAAAATCCACAGTCCTCCAAACAAAACATGGTCAAGCCTATCACAGCAATATCCTGCTCCTGGTACCAACTTATATTATAGGATTTCATTGCTATGAAGATACATTATGATCAAGCCAATTCATAGAAAGGTAAAGATTTAATTTTGGATGTTTTCAGTTTCAGGTGTCAGTTAATTATCATCATTTGCATAGATATGGTACTGAGAAGCTGGAGATTACTAGTTTGATCCCAAGGCAAGCAGGAAGAGACAATTTACATAGGCAGCAAGGTGGTGAGTCTTCCACATTTGGTGGAACTTGAGCATAGGAGGTGATGGTGGAGCAGGAATAGGGTCCTCATGACCTTTAGCTACTTCCTGCTTTTTGGGGGGGAAGCCTAGGAAAACGGGTATGGCAATGTTGGCCCAGTTTTAGGAGAGTTGATTGATTTCTTGCTGTCCAGAATCTATGGAACCATCCTTGGCTAAATAAGAAGGAACAGGTCCTGTAAATTACTTACCATTGCATGGTGGAAATCTCAGAGTTCAGGAAACGGTCATGGTGTCTGAGTCCCTTTTATAGTGAGTCAGTCATACCTGACTGTTGCCAGATAACTTTGGGGTGGAATTTAGACAAAATGCTAGCAACACCTCCTATACTGTCACTCCCTATGGCCTAGCATTCAAGTGCATAAGTCTATAGGGGCCAAACCTATTCAAATCACCACAGGAAATAAGTGGGTTTCATAGCTAACTCATGGCATCTGCTTTTATTTCTAAGCGAAAATGTCAAGTGGATAAACAGAAAATAATTTTGATTCTAAATATTATAAATTGAAATCGACAAAATTCATTTCCATAATCACTTATATAGGATGAAGAATACCTTTGTTTCACTTCTTTTGATAAACTACTGGCCTGGTTTGTGCATCAGTTTTGTGAATCATATGGTTTAATAACCCATAATATTGGGGTCTCTAAACATAAATCAATGAAATTTATATACAAGTTAGATTAGTTTTTAAGCAAATTTCATTTATCTCAGGTCATTAAAAAGTAGCCAATTTTGTTTAAAACTTGGCTTTTCATTCCTTTAGAAATTTTATCAACCCAAACTTAAAATGTTAGAGAATTTCAAAAATAAAGAATTTAAAATATTTAAATTGTGCACCCATTACAGTATCATACTAAAATTTCAATGCATTGCATTTTGTCCTGCACGATGTAAATGTTTTCCTTATCTAGTGTTTCTTTAAGAGGGTGGGTGTAAATTACTCACCCATTGCATGGTGGGAATCTCAGAGTTCAGGAAACAGTCATGGTGTCTGAGTTTACCAATATTGAAGTCATATTACCCATAGGATAATAGTGCTGCCTCAAAAACAGAAATTGTATTCTGGCAATTTTATCCAATCATATTATTATAATTGTTTAGTTACTACATATATTTATTTTTTTGCTGTGATTTATTGATAAATACACCTAGAAAAAAAGAAATACTATTTTTTGTCTCACACATCTTGAGAGGGCATTAAATGTTTTATTCTATTAAAATTGAGATATTACAATATTAAACTACCTAAAATTTCTAGATAAATTTAACTTTCTATAAAAAAGTAAATATTCATAATAATCACTTTTCTGATGTTATAAAATTTTGGTAGCTATTATATAAGGCATAAACTAAATCTATTCAATTCTTATGGCTGTCATAAAAATAACAATAAATCCAATGATTAAAAAAAGAGTAATATATTATTTCCTCATAGCTCTGCAAGACGACACTCTGCCGTCATGTATTAGTAAGCTGTCTCATGGGAGGCTCAAATACAAATCCATGTATTTGGCAGCCAGTACTTTTTGTTTTGCTCCATCAGTCATATTTCTACATACTCTTCTAATTGCTTCTTTTTCTGTATCAGCATAGAATTATTTTATATTCTTTTTTAAATAGGGTTTACCAAGCCAGGTGAGATAATCTCTAGCAAATATGAGGGCCATGTTTTAATTGCTTATCTCTAATTGATGACATTGTTTCAAGGATGTTGTAAATGTTCGTGATTATCTCCATTTTTCAATATTACTTTACCCTTCTCAAGGGACAGTCCACTGAGTTTTGTGCATTTATATTACTGCTTCCTTGTCTTAGTTTAATTGCTTAGAGTAAACAGGGATGTTATCTTTCATAAAATGACCTCATCCCTTCCTCAGCTCACCCTGGCTGGTACATGAGAGTGGAATTTTAATCTTTATTGTATTTCAAACATACTGATAACTGGGTACCCATGCTATGAGATCATTAGTAAGAAAGCAGGCAATAAATACCATCTGTTTACTACTGAGTGTTTTAATAGCTGTCTATTTCATCAGTACATTAGACATTGAGACCAATGATATATATGTTGACCTCTTATATGATGTATGTTGTTTATTGTTTCTACGCTGTCTTTTCAAAGATGTTACATAATTTTATTTATGTATTCTCGATGATCCAAGCATACTTGGAGATTGAAGGTCACAACAGAAATCTGAATTCTAAATCCCCGCCTGTGAATGATGAATGAGACTTGTAATAGTACACTTTGTGTTGCTGCAATTAATGATCTGTCAACATTTCCAACACATTCTACTAATTCAGGGAGTAGAATTGTAGTCTTCCCTATCTTGAGTTATGAAAAGTATGCCTTCAAGTCTGGTAGGGAATCAGCATTTCTTTCAACAGGATAAGATTTATTTGCTGTATTTTTGCCTAAAGTGCTATACAATTATATTTGGGCTGTGCTTTTTTTGTGAAGGTTTATAAACCCATCTATAAGTAGCATCATTTGGACAGGCATGCTTTACTTACATGAATATTAAGAAAGTTACAGTTAGGGATGGAGCTTAGAGGGTAGTGCAGTCACTTAGTATTCACAGAATCCTCAGTCCTCAGCACTAGATCTGGATATGACTATAGACCTTAACACCTCATGCCCATAACACCATGAGGCCTCGGTCTCACATGTGATAGATAATTCCATTGCCTTCAGTGCCACATGCCTCAACATCTTAAGAACTTGGCACTGCATGCCTATAACACCAGCAGTACTCAGCATCTCATGTAGGTAACACCAGTGTTCAGGAGGTACAGGCAGAAGATCAGCAGGGTTGAAGGTAATTTATAACCTAGGAATTTTTTTAAAAAGCATAAATGAACACAATTTTGAAAGAAAATAATTTCATAGTTTAGTATTTCACTTATGCTCACTTAAGGCAATGATTAAGAAAAAATAAATTTTCATTTGTATATGTCTGGTTTCTTCTTACTCCATGACAAAATGCCAATGTAGAGCTCAGTGCTAAAAAAAAAAAATGAAGGCGAATATTGACTCAGTAATTCACACATAAGGATAAAGGAGTTTATTTTCAGAAAGCATTACTTGTTAAAGACCTCTGTTAGCAGATCAATGTAAAAATTGCTCATAATAATGTGACCTGAATGTCTAGATCTATGCTGCTCAACATGGTAGCTACTGAACAATTAACAATTTGATGCATACTTTGTCTAAATGTAGTTGGTAAAGGATGAATGCACAATGAATTGAATACTTACTATTAAATAAGGATGATGCACTGAGAAACAGCACATTGAAAATTCTATAATGACTAATATTAAAATGATAGTCCTGAGTTCAGTATAATAGAAAGGCTTCTTCTTCTTTGTGTGTGTGTGTGTGTTTGTGTGTGTGTGTGTGTGTGCATGTGTGTTTAATTTCATGTAGCCTCTAGAGAATTTTAAATTGCACATGCAACAACCATTAGAGAGTTCTTCTAGATTAGCATTGCTTTAAATGTTTTTTCTAAAAGCAATATACGTTTTACAGATGAAACATAAAACTGATTAAAATAGATTTAAATCAAGAAACATATTTCCAAGATCCTATCAAGGCATAGTGAGCCATCTTTTTGGCAGAGGAGTAGCTTGTAAAATGAAAATGTGGTATATATAATTAATATAACTTTATTCATACATGACAAAATTGAAAATTTCATAGAAATATATGGAACTGGAAATATTATGCTACATAAAGAATCCTAACTTCAAAAGGACAAATCATCCCTTCCCTCATATATGTACCCTAGCTCCTAATATTTATTTTTGTGCAGTAATGTGAGAGTATTTCAAGTCTGGGTAATGAACTAGAAACAGCGACTATAAGAAAGAAAAGGGAAGTATGAAAGAAGGGTCGAAGGAGAGTACAGAAAAATTGTGACACCAGCATGGAGAGATGAATGCTAGAGAAGGGTGGAAGCAAACACACAGGGAAGAGTGTGACCAATGGACAGAAGGCACTAAGAAGAGGACCAAGGAGTACACACCATGTGTTAAAATTTAATAAGGAAATTTTTACATTGCATATGTTCAATAAAATAGAAATTATCTTCATGCCCAGTAATCATAGTGGGTAAGACTACTATTGTCTATGGTGAGGGTAGATTGTAAATGTATGTCAGGAATTCTTGAAACTAAAATCGTGATCGTTAGCATCCATAACAATTAGTATGTGTTGCTTTAACAAGATAAAAGAGAGCTCAATAACCTCAAAGTACCTCAGGTGATTACAAATTTGTTGGCCTAAGATAGCTGATAAAATAAAGTGAATATATTCTGCTTTGGTTGAATTTATTTGTCATGATGACAATATGATGGTAGCTAATACTTACCATATAGCTATTTAACTTCTGAAATCATGACTGAAGCACGATTAAAACTCACTGACTATTTGCTTTACTTATGGACCTACTAATGTTGTGAATAGTCCTATAGCTATCTTGTTCTAGATATCAAACCAAGAGCTTGATGAAAATACTTATTTCCTTTAGAAATCTTAGTCATATTTTTCTTCTGATGTATAGAATTTACTAGACTTCATTTATTCAAGTCTGCAAAAAAATGGATAAAGTTGAGTTTCCCCAACCAGGAGGAATTAGAGGAAGCTATTTCAAATGTCATGTAAAGTTGCCATAAAATTCTTTTGAGAAGTAATAATGTATCAGCAACTTGGAAACTATGTCATAAAGATGAGAGCACAGTTTGAACACGATGTCACACACCTGGACTTTGAGTGAACACCAGCAAGCAAGGACTGAAATTAAGTTTGTAATAGTTTAAGCAAATGTGCAGAGCAGGCACTAGGCTTCCTGTATACTATAGGTATCTAATCTCCTTGCTTTATCTATGACTAAAAAACGACCTATCCAGTATTGAGGGAATGATCCAGTAAGTAAAGCATTAGGACCCGATGGGAGACAACCAGAACCCATGTAAAAACTGAGGCATAACAGCATTTTTTTTTTAATATGAGCACTGAAGAGGTGACGACAACAAGAACTTTCACTCTACACAGCATAGATGAATTGCTCAGCTACAGGTTCAGTAAGAGACCTGGTTTCAGTAAAGAAAGGAAAATAGAGATTGAGGAAGATATCTGATACCAACTTCTGACCTTCACATGCAAATACACACATGGGTGGAGGAGGAAGAAAAGGGAGTGAGTAGGAAGAAGGAGGAGGGAGGAGGAGGGAGTGGTTAGAGTGGAAGGAAAGAAGATAGGAAGGAAGGAAAGAAGAAAGGAAAGGAAGAGAAGGAAGGAAAGAAGGAAGAGAAGAAAGGAAGGAAGGAAGGAAGGAAGGAAGGAAGGAAAGAAGGAAGGAAAGAAGGAAATTTAGAAGAAAGGAAGTAGCGTTTTCCAAAGCTAACCACCTCTCCTCTCTGCCTCAGCAATTTCTCTGCTAGTTTCTCTCATTGGATTTTATAATCCTCCTCCCTCCACAAATTGTACATTTATAAAGAGTTTTGACTTCTTCTCAAAGGCCAAGTTTGACACCACATGTAAACTAGAAAGGGGGTGAGGTGTGGAGTTTATGATTGGGGTCTGTGTTGATAGGAGCTGACTATACCTCCCACATTCTCAACAATGTCAGTGGCAGACAATATACAGGGTCAGCGCTGACAGGAGCAAAATTAAATTATCTAGGGCTAGTATTCTCTGAGACTCTTTAGAAGTTCAGAGTTCATTGAGGGTGAGTGAGAAAGGAAAAAAAAAGTAAATTTTTACACTCAGAAAGATAAACTTAGTGGATGAAGCAAAGCAGGGTATAAAAATACAGTGGGTTCCAACAAGCAAACTTGAACTACTATTTCACTTATACACACACACACACACACACACACACACACACACACACACACACACACACACACACACAGCTCCCAGAGACTAAACCACTACCCAAAGGTTACATATGGACAGACCCATGGCTACAGTTGCCTATGTAGCAGAGGATGGTCTTGTTTGGGCACCAATGGGATGAGAAGCCCTTGGTCCTGCCAAGGCTGGACTCCCCATGTAGGGGAATGTCAAGGCAGGGGGTAGGCAGGAAGGGAGTGTGATTGGGGAGGTTGAACACTTTATAGAAGGGGCGGGGGATGGTATAGGGAGCTTATGGCCAGGAAACCGGGAACTAGAATAACATGTGAAATGTAAATAAAAAAAATATCCAATAAAGACAGACAAACAAAAAGAATAGGCAGATTTGGGGGCATGGTGTGAAGGAGTTTACACAGGCCGTAGTACAATGTATTTGTAGAGTAGAAGTCATAGCAGAAGTTGGTGGGTACCATGCAGGAGGAATTAAAGTGGGCAAGTGAGCTCTCTAGATATGGTTCATGCAAGGCTGTGATAGGTGAAACCTAGAAAGGCGCTACCCCAGGAGCTTTCTCCCAAGGTTGCTGCTGATGTATCTTCTCATGTTTGTCATTGCTGTATCTGACATAGTGTGATTAGGCAAAGAAGAAACTTTCTGTCTATATTCTCTTACGATAGATTTCTGGATATTAGCCCACCTTATTGAACAAATTTCATGAAGGTTACCATGAAATGAGCTTTCATGAATTAATGCTGTTTAGATGAATCAATGATTCTATAAAATTCCTGTTTTGATTAGAACAATTTTAAGTTAAGATAGTTGACAGAAAATTTAAAATTATAATTGAAAGTAGACTGTCTTCTGCCTTCCGGAATAGTAATGTTTCCATAAAACATTTTACAGTAAGTTTTCGTATGTTACAGATACATAAATTACACTAGGAGTAGAAAAAATTAATGATCAGAGAAAACATTCATTGCGGGTCATGCCCAAGGATGAGGCCACAGGTGTGCTCCATGATAAAGAAGTTTAGGAACACAAAACCTACTGCTTTGACCATATAATCAACAATCCTGCTGTAACCCTCTCTTATGTAACATTTTATCTGTTCTGAATGAGGTAACATATTTTCCTCTGTGGAGAAATTTATATTAGGGTATATAAAAAAAACTAAAGGAAAAAATAAAGACGGAGTTTATTCCATCTACCTAATGTATATATGAGTTTATATTCATAAAAGTTCATATGTATATGTTTATATGTATAAAAGTGTAGATGTGTTTGTGTTTATACATATATATATGTATATGATGAATATGTATATACAATATATATGTCTATATGCATGTGTCTATATGTGGATATGTATATATGTAACATCCTAATAGCCTATGTGTGTATATGTATAAATGCATATATGTATACACATATATATTCATATACACATATATATGAATGGATGCTCTGATATGTGTATATGTGTGTAAATTTGGAGTTTGCTCCATCCACCAAATATATATATGCATATGTATATGTAGAAATATATGCATATGTGCATGTACATGTGTACGTATATATGTATATATGTGTAGATGTGTACTTGTAAAGTTGGAGTTTCTCTTCAAGTACCAACTGTCTGCATATGTTTATTTATGTATTGTTGTTCTTATAGGGTTGCAAGCCTTTTCAGTTCCTTCTATCCTTTCTCGAATTCCTCCAACGGGGCCCTGATCTCCAATTCTTTCATCCATTCATGCCTGGCCTTGCTTCCCTTTCCCTTTCTTTTTAATATTGTAATCTGTGGATTTCCTTCTTAGCACCAACGGATCATTTTACCTCTCCAGTCTTATTTGGAACTTCTCTCTTTCAGTGTCAGTGTCAGTAAAGAAAAGAAATTTGGCTGTCACTTTTCCCACTCCGCTTTTATTTACTTTTAGAACATTTTACCCATGATTTATTTATTGTTCCCTTTAAATTTTGAAGCAACTTTTCTTCGAAGTCAACATTGAAAAGATTTCTTTTCCAACTTTAGTTAAGACATGGTATTCAAAAATACCTTTTAAAACATTTGATATGTTTAGAAGATCCCTACAATATTCAGATTAAAATTTGTTTTCTACTATGATTGTGCTTGAATATGACAATATTTGAACTTATTAGGTTAGGAAAATTTATGATTATAAAAGGATCCCTCCCTCTCTAAAGTGATTTTGTTAATATTGAGGCTTTGCTATAAAATTTAGGTCTGTTTCTCATAGATTCTTCATTCTTCTCATTTACTGTCTGGCTTACCAATGCTCTCTGTCCTGCCATGACTCTGTGAGAAAGCCCTGAGCAGATGAAGCCATTTGATTGTGGGTTGCATAGAAAATTGTGAGCATTTAAATTATTATCTTTAATAATTATCTGGGTAGTAATAGGAGCAAAAATGTACTTAAATCTTTTGGTAACAAAAATCATAATTAATGATGCTCTATAATTATTTATCTATCAGAATCGACAATCAATGTAGAAAACTGTTAGCAAGAAAGGAATAGAGGGAGAGCACATGTGTTTAAATCATATGAGCCATAAAGTCATCTCCACTCCCTTCTTTTCCCCTCTTCCTCTTCTCCTCGTACTTGTTTTCAGAGCAAAGTCTTTACCTTCATGAAAAATTTCTGCTGGTTCAAGTTCATGTGTTACATTGCAAGATACACAGAATTTAAGTTTTCAGGATGGGTGGGAAAATTTTAATACTTGAGATAAACTGTCTCTTTGTTAGAAAACAACCTCAGGCAAGTATCTCTAACTTGAGTGTTAATGCAATACTGCTGGTACAGAGTGAGGAGGAAACACATTTACTGATCTTAGTGATGAATTTGTAAATAGTTATGAGTTGGCATGAGCTGCCTCTTTCACAGGAGGCTTGTTGTATTTGCTTCTGTGGGAAAGTTTTCAGTCTGTCAGGCAAGAGCTTCAGTTCTGTACTTGATGAGATACTGTTGCAATGTAAGTCCATAAACAAAACATATTGAAATTAAAACCACTTCAACGATGTGCTTTGCTATGTCTGGCTTTACTGGGCAAAGGTTATAGTTATTCAGTGAATGAATTTCTCTGTTCTTCTTTCTTTTTCTATAGAAAATATATGCCAGTACATATTATACTGTGTTGTTTTTGAAATGATATAAATATATAAAATCCTGAGATGGTTAAAGTTAAATAATCACCAGGATTAAATTATTTCATCACAATTATTTGCATCTACTTGCTAGAAATCTGGGGACAAACAAGGAGAACAAGAAACTAGTTTGATTCTTGAGGATATCCAGCTATGGAGAGGCAAATGACAACTATAGAGTCAGAATGGACTATAGTCAGTGCTACGGTGATATGATCAGCACATTCTGTCCACTGAGGAGAAATCTATGAACTTTGTGATAAGTAGCTGGGTTCCTCTCTGAACCATAAGAGAATTGTGTGCATTCATTCAGAGCACAAGCCACAATATCCTTACTACTTTCCTAACAATCCGTGATTATATTCTATGTCAAAAGAAAAACTTTGCAGAGTAACTTAACCATGATCTTTTAAACCTTACACAAAAGCATCTATTGTTATTAGTGTATATGTGAACCTCAAGATAGATTCTTCTGATGAAAATTTCCTTCAGTGTTTGAACCAGCAGTGTACATCAATACTAGTTGAATTTCTGATTGTTTAGAACTACAATTCCATTTTCAAGAAGCCAAAACTATTTGTAAATAACACCTTTCATTATCATTAGGGAGGCAGAGTGATTTCTGGAAAGTGATTGATGACATAGTCTGTCCTGTTGCTGATAAGGTAAAATATGAAAAGGCAGATGATTCTATTTGAATGCCCACGTACAGAGCATTAATATATCTGGTAGAGATTATAGAAGGGGCTTTTACTCACTTAGAAAATTTGCATGAAACCTTTATTTGGTCAAGAGAAGTCATATGATGATCAAAAGGTCATTTTGGAGTTAAGGTAGGTAGAGGATACATGTCTACAAAAGAGAAGCCCCAAAATGTTAAAGAAAAATAGAGGATATTTGAAGACCATTTTTTTTCAAATGTCAGTCACCGTGCTAATAAATGTGTATGTTATGCTTCATTTAATCATTGTAGTTACTGAAAACATTTGGAACAAACACCTAATTTCTTATTTTTCAAGTATCTGAAGGAATTATCAGGTTATATTAGATGTAATATACTTAAGGTCATGAAGTAGGGAAGTGGTCATGATACCTCTATCTTAAGGCTTGTTGCTAGGTATAGAGGACATAAACTTTACCTCTACACTCCTAGAAGAATTTATCCATAGTCTTCAGAATAAATTTGCTGAAGACAAGCTAATAAAAGAAAACATGTATATTTAGTTTAACAAAATTTCACAGACGTTTGTGGTGCTGTTCACTAAGAACGGAGTCAAAGCATTGTTGAGAACTTCTAAAATGCCCTGAACAAAACAAACCAACTTACAATAAAACAATAATTTGGGAAAAATAAGAACAGCTAATTGTGTAAAAGTGATTATGAAAATAAAGATTTGCTACCAAGACTAGTCTAGTAGATTTTTCTTGGCCTCTATCTCTGTGAATATGGTAGAAATATTCATTTTCCTTCTTGTACCAAAGAAGTCCCCTTCATATAGAAATATTATGTATCCTGCATTTCAGAACAGAAAAATGAGATATCCATTTTGGTCTCTTGGGTTCCAGCATATTCTAACTCAAAATAAAGCCACCTATGTGGCTGATTCTGTGAGGAATGGAGTCTTTGTGGGTAAACTAGAGCCTTATACAGACAAGACCATGAGTCTGCACTGATAGACATGATTTTGCTACACCGCACTGTGTGTCCCCTTGTATTTTTTTTTTTGGTTGTTCTAAGATCTATTGATGTATTCATTTTACATATATAGGTATTTTGTCAGTGGGTATGTTTGCACACCACAAGAGAGCATCAAATTATGTTATGGATGGTTGTAAGCCACCCTTTGTTGGGAATTAAACTCAGAATCTGTGACAAAACTACCAATGTGTTTAACCGGTGAGCTGTCTTTCCAGTTCCCAACTTATGTTAGTTTTAATTCCAAAACATCTTTCTTAATATTCTTTCATTTAATATAACTAGTATTTTTAAACTTTTTTTAAAATCCAGTTATTAGCCCCCTCTTGGTCCACCCTCCCATAGTTCATCTTATTCTTCCTCTCCTCTGTCTCCAAAAAGATGTCATCATCCACAATCCTCCACCTTCCTAGGCCTCTCTCATCCCTGGACCTCCAAGTCTCTCAAGGGTTAGGCATGTCGTCTTTTCCTATAGGCAGTCATCTTAATATAAGAGAGAGAAAAGGGGAGGAGAGCATGGAGGGGGAGGGAGGGAGGGAGAGAGAGAGGGAGAAATAGAGGGGGGGAAGGTATCTTGAGGTATTCTTAAATTTCTATTTTCAGGGGTTTGAAATTCTTTTCCTACAGATCTTTCCTTTGTTTGATAAGAGTTACTCTAAGATATGTTATACTATTTGTGACTCTTGTGAAGAATGTTTTTTCCCTAATTTCTTTCTTAGCCTGTTTATCATTTATACAAAAAGACTACTGATTGGTTTGAATTAATTTAATATCCAGGCATTTTGCTGAAGTTTTCACATTTTTGGAGAGGTTCAGATTCGAAGATTAATCTTAGAATAGAAAAGACACATGAACAGAAATACCAATTTTGTCTGCAGCCTCTGGATTATAAGGAACTTTATATGATCACTTACTTTTCTGGTAACTTTAAAGCATCAATGTAATTAGTACTTTGCCTTCAGAATGAAATACATTTGATTAGTTTGGAATGGGTTTATTTATATTGATTTTCATCACTATTGAGCCCTGTGCTTCACAATAGAAAAACCAGCTTTAATTTAGGTTTGGAGGATACCTAAGATTGACAATTTTCTCTCATAGTATACTGTAGTTTGATATAAACAATGTATGTGTGTGTGTGTGTGTGTGTGTGTGTGTGTATTAGATGACTGTATCTATTTTTTTATACATGTATCTATATGACACATGCAAATCTGTATATATATATAAATTTGAACAAATAACCATGCATAAATATGTGCATACATGTTTATGTCTTAATACACACACACACACACACACACACACACACACGTAAGAAAAACAAAATAGGAAGAATGAATAAAAAATAGTTCCCACATGCTGTCAGATATAAGGCTTTTCTGAACTGTTGCTTTAGTGTTCATAAAACCACAGGAGGGCAAAGCACATGTAGCTTATCTTCAAAGACTTTATTTATTTACAGCTGTTGAATAGTAGCAATAGCTTTTGTTATAACTGTACCTCATCTGCATTTGAGAATTGAAATAAAATTTTCAAATTCTATGATAAAATTACCCAATATTTCCTGTCTTTTGAGGTTAGTAAAGAAATTCAACACAATAGATGTTTTTAATCCCTCCCTTGCCCCCAGTTTTCTTTCTGATTGAGAGAAAGATGCAACTATGTTCTCTCTTTTGTTGCTATCAAAATGTAAATGTTCTTGCATATTTCTTCTCTATGTGCTAAAAATATCAAACTTCTGTATCTTAAATATTGCATTTATAAATTTACAATTGTGATATGTTTAATGAGATGGTAAAATCATACCATGTGTAATTTAGACTGATTTGTGTATTTTGCTCCAAGAGCTCTTGATCTTTGTATAACTGACAGTTCAATGAAAGGAATTGGTTTGGGGATACTGGATTAATATGCTGCCAGAATATTCACTGAATGAGGAACAAATATCAAGAAACATGTATCAGCATGCCTATTTAAAGAATCCATTAACATCTTTCTCTCAGCTTGCAACTACAGTTCCAGAGGATTCGACACAGAGGTATATGTATTATTGCCTTTTTGTTTGCATGAATTATTAAGATTTAAGAAATAAAAATTCAGACAAGGAGAATTTCATTAATTAAAGAAGTTATTAACAATACAGCTATTCCCATTTTATTTAGTAATACTTAGATCTAGTGAAACAGATTCCCAAGTATCTCTAAAATATAGTTATTAAATAAAATAGATATATATTTAGTTATTTTGTAATGTAAGTTCTTCAAGAACATATCTGGGCATTTCATACAAAACACAGACTCTAGTATGATTAGTAAATGAAATGTTTAGTAGTTATTCAATTAATTAGGACTTCAAGGCCAGAGTATCCAAAGGATTTAGTATATAAAAATTTAGGAGGAATTACTGTTATGGTTCCATCTAAGACAGAAAAACAAAGAAATGATGACCTTTGTCTTCATTTTGATGATTTGGGTAAAATAACCAGTTACTGACGAACCCATGCATGGTTACCAAGAAGATGGACTGATCAGACTTAGAGAAGAATGGTTTGTAAGCAAGAGTCTACTAAATACTGACCTCTTTTCCTTTGTGTGATCAAACAGTACCCAGTTTACCTTTTAGGTAGAACCACAGTTTGTGTCTTTATCCACTGGAAATCAAGGTGAAGTTATATCTTATTGAGTAGGATAAACAATCATCTTTTGTTAATCTAACACAGGTTTAATGAGTAGATGTTCAGATGCTTGAAAGCTCAATGTAACCTAAATATTTGCCAACAATTTTTTCTCTCAGATGATGGACTTTACTGTGCATATCATTCAGAGAATTGGAAATTTAGACTTATCTCTGTGTGAATCACATGGATGATGCATTATCTGAGGCTTTCTGTTTTCCATTTCCTCACAGAGACACAAGAAATGGGCACTTGCAAAGCAGTCCAAAAGCATCTTTCTCCTCTGCATCTTTTATTAGCATTCTCTCTTCTCCAGCTCTCTTTCCATTTGTCTCTCTAAATATAATCCAGTGGTACTCTATGTATTGTTACTCTTTATGAGTCTTCAAAAGCCATTCAGGGCCATTTTGAGATGAATCATTATTTTTTCATATTTAATGTTACTGTTTTAACAGTGTAAATTAAATCATGTAATTTTATATAATTACACATTTCTCTGGGAAAACCTGGCTTGAGAACAAAACAAGAGGTCTTGCTAAACGAATTACTCAACTATAGAAATTGGGGAATATGTATATATCATGATATAGTTAAGGTTCAGAGCAGGAAAAAAACTATAGTCATATAAACAATATTTAAATGCTTTGGTGTCTGTGTGAGTGTTGTACATGTGTATTCATGCATATAAGTACATATGCATATGGAGTTTCAAGGTTGATGTCTAGAATCTTCCTTCCTCAATCACTATTCCACCTTATCAAGTATGGCCTCAGTAAAACCTAGAATTTACAGATAGTATTTGGCTAGCAAGTTAGCTTGCTCTAGAGGTCTTCTGTCCTAGCACCAGAGGCTGGAATCAAAGTCAGTTATAGCCACTCAGCATTTACATTTCACTTGGAGATCTGAACTCAGATCCTCAAGCTTTCATAGTAAGTTTATTACTAAGTCATCTTCCCAGCCTACTAATCAGTTGGAAAAGTGTTTCAATACACATTAAATTTAATCATCTCTGCTAGAATATTATAGAGTACTCACACTGAGCATAAGGCAGAATAGTACTATGCATTATAGGATCAATGTAAAGGATGATGCCAGATGCCATAAGGAACATTGTTAATATATACTTTTCTTTCCTTTCATCAATGCAAAGATTATGGTTTGCTCTTTTGAAATGCTTTTCAAATTTTTTTATTCAAAATTTTCTTTTGGTATGAAGATACTCTCCTTGAGCACAATGGCATGCAGGTACAAAATCTTGCCCCACAATGGTGACATTTGTTCATATATATTTTACTAACATTAGAAGATGGGTGTGTTAGCTAGTTTTTTTGTCAACTTGATATAAGCTAGAGTCATTTTATAAGAAGGAATCAGAATTGTAGAAAAATTTACTCATCAGATTGGCCCATAGGCAACCTTTGGTGTGTTATCTTGATTGACAATGGATGTGGGAATATCCTGCTCACTGTGGGCAGTTCCACTCCTAAGCTTGTGGTCCTGTGTGCTATAAGAAAGGAGGCTAAGCAAACCATGAGAAACAATCAAGTAAGCTAAGCATACTCTTCCATGACCTCCGAATTAATTCCTGATAGTCTGTTTATTATTATTATTATTATTATTATTATTATTATTATTATTATTACTATGTAACAAAACACCATGTTCAAAAAACTTGTATTAGAAAACATTTGATTGTGATAATGGTTTCAGAGTTCATGCTGGTGAAGAAAGGCATGGCTACCGTAAAATTGTGTGTGTTGTGTGTGTGTGTGTGTGTGTGTGTGTGAGAGAGAGTGTGAGAGAGAGAGAGAGAGGAGAGAGAGAGAGAGAGAGAGAGAGAGACCAACATTGGAAATAGCATGAGTCTTTTAAAACTGTAAGCTGTCCACCAGTGGTACACCTAATTAAAAAGACTACTTCCTAATTCTTCTGAAACAACTCCACCAACTAGGGAAAAAGTATTTAAACCTGTGAACTTATGGCAGCTATAGCTTTTTCATTCAAGTTACCACCACAAAGTTTCTGCCCTGTCTTCTCTGGATGACATACCATAAACTTTGAAGAGATATAAACCCCTCCGAAAAATTGCTTTTGTCCATGATGCTTTACCACATCAAACGTGCCTAAAACAATTGTCATATGACCCAGGCTCAAATACTCTTAGGATTTAAAATCTAAAAATTGAAAAAGCAAGTATCTATGTGTGTGTGATGGTTAGCATTTATAATCAATTTGCCAGACTCTAGAACTGTTTAGAGGACAAATTTTTGGTTATGTCTATGAGGGCAATTCTAGAATAGGTAAAATGAGTTGAAAAGAAACACCCTTTCTAAATGTTTCCTCAATTTCAAGGGCTGGTATTGTATTAATTATTAATTAAAAAATCCTGGTGCTGATTCCTTCCCACCTCAAAACTGAATTTCCTAAATGAAACACACACACACACACACACACACACACACACACACACACACACACACTTTACATTTAATATTCCTTAAGCAGCACAATAACTGGGCAGCTACCTAGCCTCCATGCTGCTAGAATTTACTTCTGTGGATAACTCCCAGCTACAATTTACTAATTTCTGTGTTCCTTCTTGTCTGCACTTAGTCAGCTGTCTGGGCCACATTTTCTTGGCCCAGAGTTAAGGTCATTCTCCTTGATTCACTACCCATGGCAAATTCCGTGTCTCCCTCTCTCTACACTCTCCTAAAGCATGGTCAGTCTCCTTGTTATTTCCAGTCTCAAATCCTGGAAATCCTAACATTCTGCCTCTGTCTGTCCTTCCAACTTGTTGGATGCTGGCATCGTTATTTACCAATCAGAATGGGCAGATTCCCAGAAGCTAAGGGTAGACCCTCTCATGCAAACAGGTTTGGAGGAACATAATTAACATTTGTAATACAAATGGCTACAGGCTGGAATCTCAAATTGACTGAAAGAGAGGGGAGTAAAGTGAATATGTGAATTCATCTCTTTATGCTCTCCCAAGTGCAGGTGCAATGTGGCCAGATGACTTACTCTTCTACCAACAGGGTATATTACACCTGAACATGTGAGTCAAAATAAATACTTCCCTCATTAAGTTGACTTTGTTAGGCATTTAATTACAACAGGTAACTAAAACAAAGTAGTTTCTAATTATGCCAGTGAGTTGAATTCAAGACTCTAGGTGGAAGAGCCAATACTGAGAGATAATAGCCTGTCTCTGTGGGGCTTTATGTAGGAGTGGCCATATGGGTTCTCACAATTAAGTGTCATCACTTAAATTTTTCCTCAGGGGAACTTGCTCAACCTCTCTAGTGTTTCCTTTTCTTGGTTACTTCTATGGTTCTGATTACCTTTTATTACTTCTATAATCTATTAAAACAGCCACAAAAACACATATAGAGTGTACACATTCATAACTAAAAGCATTTATTTTTAGTATGGTCACACCAATTTATTATTGATATGACCAAATACTATACATTAATACAGTGAACACAAATTTGTATATTTCATTCTCAGATTTTGAAATAATTTTTAAAGTACTTGAAAATCAGAATCTTTTGGTATCTTAAAAAATACAGGGCTGGAACCACGACTAAGCAGTTAAAATAATTTACTTCTCTTATACGAGGCCTGTATTTATTTTATTTTTTATTTGTTTTTTGTTTTTATTAATCATTCCATTCATTTACATCTCAAATGATATCCCACTTCCCGGTTAGGATCCCGTGTGTGTGTGTGTGTGTGTGTGTGTTTTCCTTTGAGTTTGTGTATATAGTGGATAATGTCAATGGATTTCTGTATATTGAACCATCCCTGATTCGCTGGGATGAAGCCTACTTGATCATGCTGGATGATTATTTTGATGTGTTCTTAGATTCAGTTTGGGAGAATTTATTAAGTATTTCTGTGTTAATCTTCATAAGGGACATTTGTCTGAAGTTCTCTTTCTTTGTTGGGTCTTTGTAAGGTTTAGGTATAAGCATAATTGTGGATTCATAGAAAAAATTGAGTAGTGTTCCCTCTTTTTCTGTTTTGTGGAATACTTTGAAGAGTATAGGTATTAGGTCTTTGAATATCTGATAGAATTCTTCACTAAACCCATCTGATTCTGGGCATTGTTTTGGTTGGGAGATTTTAATAACTGCTTCTATGTTTTAAGAGTTATGGTACTCTTTAGATGGTTTATCTGTTTCTGATTTAACTTTGATACCTGTTATCTGTCTAGAAAATTGTCCATTTCATCCAGATTTTCCAGTTATGTTGACTATAGGCTTTCTTACTAGGATCTCACATTTTTTTGAAATTCTTCAGATTCTGTTATGTCTCCCATTTCATTTCTGATTTTGTTAATTTGGATACTCTCTCTGTGCCCTCTGGTTAGTCTGGCTAAGGGTTTATCTATCTTGTTGAATTTTCTCAAAGAACCACTGGTTTGGTTGATTCCTCATATAGTTAGTTTTGTTTTCACTTGGTTGATTTCAGCCCTGAGTTTGATTATTTCCAGCTGTCTCCTCCTCTTGGGTGTATTTGCTTCGTTTTGTTCTAGAGCTTTCAAGTGTGCTGTCAAGCTGCTAGTGTCCATCCTCTCCAGTTTCTTTTTGGAGTCACTCAGAGCTAAGAGTTTTCCTCTTATCATTGCATTAATTGTGTCCCGTATGTTTGGTGTGTTGTGCCTTCATTTTCACTAAATTTTAAAATGTTTTTAATTTCTTTCTTTCTTTAACCCTCAGTCAAGTCATTATTGAGTAGAGCATTGCTCAGCTTCTAAGTGTATGCAGGCTTTCTCACATTTTTTGCTGTTATTGAACAGCATTCTTAGACCATGGTGATCCGATAGGATGCATGGAATCATTTCTTCTTGTATGTGTTGAGGCGTATTTTGTGACCGATTACATGGTCAATTTTGGAGAAGGTACCCAATGAGCTGCTGAAAAGAAGGTAATTTCTTTTGGTTTAGGATGGAATATAATATCTGTTTAATATCTGTTAAATCCATTTGGTTCAAAACTTCTTTTAGTGTCACTGTATTTCAGCTTAGTTTCTTTTCTTTTTCTTTTTCTTTTTTTTGGATATTCTTTATTTACGTTTTAAATATTATTCCATTTCCCAGTTTCCTATCCATAAGTCCCCTATCCACTCCACCTTACAACCTGCCAACATTCACCTGCACTGGGAGTTCAACCTTGGCAGGACCAAGGGCTTCTCCTTCCATTGGTGCCCAACAAGACCATCCTCTGCTACATATGAAGTTGGAGTCCTGGGTTAGTCCACATATAGTCTTTGGGTAGTGGTTTAGTCCCAAGGAGCTCTGGTTGGTTGGCATTATTGTTCTTATGAAATTGCAAGACCCTCCAGTTCTTTCAATCCTTCCTCTACTTCATCTAACAGGGACCCCATTCTCAGTTTAATAGTTTGCTGCTAGCATTCGCCTCTGTATTTGACATGCTCTTGCTGTGTCTCTCAGGAGATATCTATATCTGCCTCCTGTCAGCATGCACTTCTTAGCTTTATCAATCTTATCTAGCTTTGCCAACAAACATTGCCTCCACATTCCCTCCTATGGATATTTTTGTTCCACCTTTTAAGAAGGACTGAAGCATCCACACTTTGGTCAAATTTACCTTGAGCTTCATGTGGTCTGTGAGTGTAGCTTTTGGGCTAATATCCACTTATCAGTGAGTACATATCATGTGTGTCTTTCTGTGATTGGGTTACCTCACTCAGGATGATATTTTCTAGTTCAATCCATTTGCCTATGAATTTCATGAAGCCATTATTTTTGATAGCTGAGTAGTATGCCATTGGGTAGATGTACCATATTTTCTGTATCCATTCTTCTGTTAAAGGGCATCTTGGATCTTTCCAGCTTTCGGCTATTATAAATAAGGCTACTATGAACATAGGGGAGCATGTGTCTTTGTTCTCTGTTGGAGAATCTTTTGGGTATATACCTAGGAGAGGTATAGCTAGGTCCTCAGGTAGTGCAATGTCCAATTTTCTGAGTAACCTCCAGATTGATTTTCAGAGTGGTTGTACCAGTTTGCTGTCCTACCAACAATGGTGGAGAGTTCTTTTTTCTCCACATCCTCACCAGCATCTCTTTTCACCTGAGTTTTTGACTTAGTCTCTGCTTAGTTTCTGTTTCCATGATCTGTTCATTGGTGAGAGTGGTGTGTTGAAGTCTCCTATTATTATTATGTGAGGTTCAATGTGTGTTTTGAGTGTCAGTAATGTTTCTTTTACAAATGTGGGTGCCTTTGCATTTGGTGCATAGATGTTCAGAATTGAGAATTTATCTTGGTACATTTTTCTTTTGGTGACTATGTAAAATATTTCTCCACCTTTTTTGATAACATTTGGTTTTAAGTCTATTTTATTTGATCATAGAATGGCTACTCCAGCTTGTTTCTTGGGACTATATGCTTGGATAAAAATTTACATCCTTTTATTTTGAGGTAGTGTATGTTTTTGTCAGTGAGATGTTTTTCTTGTATGTAGCAAAATGCTGGTCCTGTTATATTTCCATTCTGTTAGTCTATGTCTTTTAATTGGGGAATTTAGTCCATTGATGTTTAGAGATATAGGGAACAATGACTGTTGCTTCCTTTTTTTGTTAGAGGTGGACTCTTGTTTTTGTGTTTTCCTTCTTCTTTGTTTGTTGTGAAAAGATTAATTCTTTCTTTTTCTTTGTGTAGTTTCCCTCCTTGTGTTTAACTATTCCTTCTATTATCCTCTGTAGGGCTTTATGAGTGGAAAATATTGTTTAATTTTGGTTTTGTCTTGGAATACCTTGGTTTCTCTTTCTATGGTAATTGAGAATTTTGCTGGTTGTAATAGTCTGGGCTGGCATTGTTTGTTCTCTTATGGTTTGTATGATATCCTCCCAGGATCTTCTGGCTTTCATAGTCTCTGGTGAGAAGTCTTGTGTAATTCTGATAGGTCTGCCTTTGTATGTTTATTGATTTTTTTTCCTTATTGCTTTCAATATTCTGTTTTTTGTTCTGTGCATTTGGTGTTTAAATTATTATGTGATGAGAAGAATTTCTGGTCCCTTTTTTTTGTATTCTCTGGGCTTCTTGTATGATTATGGGCATTTCTTTTTTTAGATTAGCAAAGTTTTCTTCTATAATTTTGCTGAGAATGTTTTTTGGCCCTTTGAGTTGGTAGTCTTTGCTCTATTCTACACCTATTTTCTCAGGTTATGTCTTCTCATTTTTCCTGGATTTTGGAGTTAGGAACTCTTTGCTTTTTGTATTTTCCTTGACAGTTGTGTTGATGTCTTCTATGGTATCTTCTAAAAGTAAGATTCTTTCTTCTACCTCTTGTATTCTGTTCAAGATGCTTGCATCTGTCGCTTCTGTCTCCATCCTGCAGAAAGGAGTGACACTACAGCGTTCTTCTCAAAGCAGTTTATTCAGGAACTTTTGCATGCAAGCAGCAATCTCTCTTTTCCTTTCTTCTCTCTCTCTCCTTCTCTTCCCTCTCCCAGCCCCCAAGCACACTCCCTTATACCCTCCCTCAACTCCACCTCCTCAGTCCAGACTGTGTAATCTCAGTTCACAGGTCCATGTCAGATGGAGTGATCTTGCATCATGGTGCACCTGCGCAGCTCTCACAATGGACGTGGATAGTTTTAGGTGTGTGAGGAAGTCAGGTGCTAGTCATGAGACTTAGCTGCAGTCCTGGGCGCCATCTTGGGACTGCCACCACACTCGCTCCCCACATCTCCCCCTTTTTTCTGTTTTTGGCAGAGAGAATGCCTGTCTTAGGTTGCTCCCTGCAGCAATGTCCCTTACCCGTCATCGGGAGACAAAAAGCTTAGGTTTGAACCCGGTCTTAGGTTGGTGACATGCCCAGGGAGTCTTACCCGTCATTGACTACTTCTCTAGCATGAAAAGCCACACTTGAGGAGACTGTTCTGTCTCCACCGCTGCAAAAGCCAGTATCATTAAGGCTTGAGTTCTGTGCTGATGAATCTGTATACAGTACATGCACCAAAAGGCCAGGACACTAATAAGAATCAGGCATAGGGCAAGTCCAGCAAGTCTAGCCCATTCTTTCAGCCATGAGGCAATGGCGGCAATCTAATCAGCCAGTCCTCCAGCTAAGGACATGCTCTCTGTCGGCTTGAATCATCCTTTGTGGTGTGATGCTATGGTTCTGGTCCACTGCCTTGCCGCCTGTGAGTCTGGAAGCTTCAGCTGTTAGGAACCAGAGGCTGGTTAGCTTTGAGGCTACAGAGGGCTCTTTGTGCTGCAGCAGACTTTGCGATCCGGTAGCTCTGGCCAACACCTTTAAACTTCACCTTTCCCACCACTTCCACGGTGACCGTCCACCGAGTGGAGTTGATATGGATGATGGATTGTCTCAATTCCTGAACTAGTTAAAACAAATTCCTGTAAGATACTGAGATATATTACGGGATATCTGAGCAGCACGAGTGACATTCACAAATTGTATGGAGGTGACACACAGTCCTGAATATTTCCACTCACGACCCAATTACATTAACTCCATCATAATATCTGCTTGTTCCTGGAGCATTTCAACCCTTTGATACAACAGCAAAATTCCCGCTTTCAACTGACTATTAATATTACCTTGAATATTTAAAGCTTCTGTAACACCTGTGGATAAATTACTTACAGTTGCCACAGTCTGTACTATGAAGGTAATGGATATGGCCGCAGCAATGGCTGTGGTGGCAGAAACTGCTATAGCAGTAACAATGGCTGCAGTAATGCCAAAAATTCTCCAGATTTCTGGGTGTAACCTACTTCCCTCTGCCCCGCCCTGAGTGTACGGAGGCAGATGAGACGGCCCAGGAGCCAATGGTTCTACCTTTAGTTGCACTTTCTCTAAGCTGTCGGCAATGCTTTCTAGATCGTCTTCCGACATTTCCCCCTCGCTAGAATTTCCTTCGGTCTCTAATTTTTGAGAACGTTCCTCCCTAACCTGATTTAGTGCCTCATTTCCCTTTTGGAGCTCCGTGCCACACCTTTCCTCATCCCCTATGTAATTTTTTACTAATTTCCACACTGGCAGCACTCTTTTTGGTAAAACCCCCTGCTCCTTGGCAAACCTCAAATCTTTCCCTAATTTCTTCCAACTGGGCATTGTAAGATGTCCTGTCACCAGAAACCATGGAGCAACCTGGTCCACTGTTTTTAAAAAATTCTCTACTATTTCTTTCTTTAGCCCGATTCCTTTCGCTTTTAACAAATCCTTGAGGGCTTGGCGAACTGTCTGAGCTGATGTTGAGTTCCCCATTGTGCTTGGTGAGACTTGTCCCAAAACCGGGAACATTATAGTCTCCATCCGATAGCTTTGCTCATCCCACTTACCTGGGAACTTACCTGGCTAGGCGCCCTGACCATGATGAGTTCTGAACCAAGGAGGAGGTTCCCCATACAGGCCACCACTTGTCGCTTTTGTCTCTGTCCCACAGAAAGGAGTGACACCACAGCGTTCTTCTCAAAGCAGTTTATTCAGGAACCTTTCTTTCTGCATGCAAGCAGCAATCTCTCTTTTCTTTTTTTTTCTCTCTCCTTCTCTTCCCTCTCCCAGCCCCCAAACACACTCCCTTATATCCTCCCTCAACTCCGTCTCCTCAGTCCCGACTGTGTAATCTCAGTTCATAGGTCCACGTCACATGGAGTGATCTTGCATCATGGTGCACCTGCGCAGCTCTCACAATGGACGTGCCTAACGTGGCTAATTTCAGGTGTGTGAGGAAGTCAGGTGCTAGTCATGAGACTTAGCTGCAGTCCTGGGCGCCATCTTGGGACTTCCACCACACCTGCTCCCCACATGCATCTGTTGACATCTGGTCTCTGTCCTAGGTTTTCCATCTCCAGGGTTGTCTTTCTTTGTGTTTTCTTTAATGTTTCTATTTTCATTTTTAAATCCTAGACAGTTTTGTTCAATTCCTTCACCTCTTTGATTGTGTTTTCCTGTGTTTCTTAAGGGATTTATGTGTTTAATTTTTAAGGCCTCTAAGTATTTTACTTATGTTCTCCTGTATTTCTTTAGGTGAGTTATTTATATCATTATTAAAGACCTCTATCATCTCCGTGAGATAAGAATTTAGATCTGAATCTTACTTTATAGGTGTGTTGGGTTATCCATGGCTTTCTGTGGTGGGAGAACTGGATCCTAATGTTGCCAGGCAGTATTGGTTTCCATTGCTTATGTTCTTGCACTTGCCTCTTGCCACTTGGTTATCTCTTGTGTTAACTGGACTTGCTGTCTCTGACTGGAGCCTGTGCCCCCTGCCAGCCTGTGAGCCTGTGATCCTGTAATCTGGGATGAATCAGAACCCCTGGGGTTTGAGCTCTACTGGGGTATGATCTGAGTGGGTTGGGATTCAGGATAGAGTCTCTTTTCCCAACACAGTTCCCAACCAGAAGGACTATGGGTCTCTACCTGGGCATGTTGTTTACCAAGACATGGATTTGTATACTAGGACACAAACTAAATAATTCACAACTGTCTATATATCCAGTTCTAGAGGAAATGCAGTTTCCTGGCTTCTGAGCTTCAGATACATACTTGCCCAATGCATATAAACTCACATAGATACAAATACATACACACTATAAATAAATAAATATTTAAAATAATTGCATAGTAAATTGTACATTCATATGTTTTCAGATTGATGAGTATTTACTGAGTTAGTATCCTCAAAACTCTTTAACATATGAAAGTTAACCTAGTTTGTGTTTTTTACATTAAAACATTCATGTAATAATATCTGTGACACTTTAGAGCAATGTCTATAGCTTCAATATGTCAATCATTATAATTTTGTGTACTTTTCCTTTCAACTAAAGTTAGGCACACTTTCACAATTGTCTGATGATTTTTAGTTTGGTGAGGAAAATAGTTGGTATCAAGGACACTCAACACATTTCAATTTTAGGGCAGTTTTTTTCAAAATAATTATTGAAATTTATAACTGAGCAGTATATCTCAAAAGTATCTGTAAACCCATAATCAATATAAATATTAATTTCATCCTTCATTATAATTTAAGCATAAATATTAGTCTGGTATTTACTGCTATAAACAGACACCATGACTAAGGTAACTCTTACAAAGGAGATTTAATTGAGGCTTTCTTGCAGTTTCAGATGTTCAGTCCATTATCATCAAGGCAGGAACAAGGCAGTATTCAGGCGGACATGGAACTGTAGAAGCTGAGAATTCTACTTTTTCACTCAAAGGAAGCCAGGAACCGAGGTACTTGTGCATGGCTAGGAAGAGGGTTTCAAAGCCTACACCCACCGTGACACACCTCTAAGAAGACCACACTTCTCCAATAGTGCTACTCATTGAGTTAATCACATTCAAATCACCACAGCATATTATATTAAAAAAGAAGTTAAATTCACATATGAAGTTCTTCATTTTGTGCTAAGCTTCAACACACTTTCTTTTGGTTACCACACTAACACAATGACTAACTCATCTTAGATATTTAATATAGACTGATGAGTAAAATTAGCAAATCCAATATCATTGACTCAATTAGTTACTTTATTTAAATAGAATTATCTAAACTATGAAGTATTTTCTTTAGAATAAACTTCCTTAAACATCTTTCTCATTATAGTTGAATGTATTTGAAGACAAATATTTATATAATTTAGTTTCATTGGCTAGAGCATTTTAGTCTACCAAAAGTGATGAAAGTACCTGGAAAAATGGAAAATCAAAAATTATGAATACGTTGAATGGAAGGTAAAAGGAAATATAGCCCTTTTAGTTGTTATGAGCCTACACTGTATTTAAAGGATATTGTTCTTAGAATATGTATTATCTACTTGTCTCCTTGCTGTAACCAAACAGTGTACAAAAAGCAGGCATGAATGTAGAAGGGACTATTTTGGCTCATATTGTTAGTGTCCAGTTCATCATAGTGGAGATTTCATGGCTGTAGATACAGATCACATTTTCCTATAACCATAAAGCAGGAAACCATAAACATTATGCTGATCTAAGTTTTCTTTTTTAAATTCAGTCTGAGGCCCAGTCAATGGAATGTTTTTGGCCACAGGTATGGTCCACTTTTTCTCCCTCAATTTATTGAGTATAGACAATCTGTCATGTATGCTCACTCGGTATTCTAATAGAAATTTCTTCATAGACTTTGCAAAGGGGCTTCTCCTGTAAAGGTTTCTAGATCCTGTTAAATTTTAATAAATATAACCCATTACAGTGGTTGTCAGTTCTTATCCGTGGGATGAAAATGGAGATAAATAAGAAAGAAAGGCACTTGTTTCAATGTTATTCTTTAGGTTTTCTACACAGTGGAAAATAAGATGGAAAAAATTCCAGCTGAAAAATGAGAGTAAAAAAACACATAATAATGGAGAGTTCTTCATAATACCAGGTTCTTTTCCAATTATGGAGTTCTAAGAATTATTAAAACCATTCTCTAACTTCTATATCCTCATTTGGATTCATAGAAGATTCTTTATGCATAGACACATGTTTATCTCTTTGTTGACAACCAGAATGCTCTGTGATGTAAAAGACATGCTCTGTGTCAGAAAGCCACTTGAAACATGATTTAGTTTGCCTTATGGAAAAACCTTGGCTATCACTGCATACACCCAATTGTTTCTCTAGCATAATAAACACAAGCTAGTTTTAATCTATTTCCTAGTCTACACTTAGCAAGATTCCTGTATACTTTCATGTTTCTCTTGGGTAAGACCATGTGAGACAAAACGCCATGCAATAGAAAGATTGAAAAATAATCTCTTTCTCCAAATTCTAAGGCGTATATATATTCCAAACCTGGGTACCAGCACAGAAGGTTTCTAGTACTGATGCATTTATATTGTACCAATGGCTTCCTTCTTTGAATCCCTGCACGGTGGGAAGAAGATGCAATGGTCTTTCTTTCTAATGGATGGGCACTCACCACTCCTCAGAGCACCACTTTTGTAATTCATCTGAAAGTCAATACTTCTTCATACCATCAAATCACAGAAGTTAGGACATTCACTTCATTATGAATCTATCTTCATTTTTTTGTTTGAGGCCAAACCCTGCTTGACACTCTATAAAACAGTCATTTAGGAATCAACAGAGATGAAAAAGCTTTTTAATGCACTCTGACAGGTAAGCGTTTTGATATTCAGACAATCCTCTAAATTTAGTATTACTAATCTATATGGCTCATTGTGCTCTGTTAAATTATTAAGATAGAATAGGAAATTGATTTCTGTTCTACTAAACCCTGTCCTTCCTCACAGGGAAGGAAGTCACCTCAAATTGTATCAATAACCTATTGAAAATTATCTCAAGACTTATTATATTAAAATATGAGTCATTTACTCTGTTTATAAATTTCTAGAACAGCTATTTAGTGTGGAACCAGCTTTGCTTTGCTTGCAAGCCAGGCTGGGTTATGCATATCTCATTGTGTGTATGCATCCAATACTTTTTCTGCCCAACTGTCTGAAGCAACTTCTCACAGGCCTCAGATGACCATTACTTCTTTTCAGAAGACCATTTCTCTTGTGATCCAGTGATTTCCTCTTAAGCAGAGTAAACAATACTGATTGTATGACAGTTTTGGAATGAGAAAAATAGCCTGCCAGAATTTTAAGATATGACACATTGCATTTGACAAAGCAAATATTGAGGGCATATCAGCCTGTCTTCCTCCCTCTCACAATACTAAAAGGTCTGCAGGGCTCCTACTCCTACTCCTACTCTCTTACATCCATGGCAACAGTTAAGATGGCCACCTTAACTGTAGCAGCTGGGTCACCCCACCCCACCCCCACCAAGATGCACAGCAGATATGGGACTCCTTCCCCTTATGCACGAATGCTATTTCTCTGCCAGTCTGCACCTGCCTGAAGACAGATCAAGTTGTTTCCCCGTCTCTCACCACTTTACTGTCTTAAGGTCTACCCAGAGAACTGCCACAGCCAGGGCAACAGTCTGCAAGTCTCCCTGGAGATCCAACCAAGGGACACAGGAGGCAGGCTCTACACAGAGTCACCCAGGCAAGCTAATACCAGAGATAACCAGATGACAAGAAGCAAGCACAAGAATATAAGCAACATAAGCCATATACTTTGATACCATCAGAACAGAGTTCTCCCACCACCGGAAGCCCTGAATACCCCAATACACCTGAAAATCAGGAAGCTGACCTAAAAACCCATCTCATGAAGATAACAGAGACCTTTAATGAGGATATAAATAACTCATAAAGAAATGCAGGAAAACACAGAAAACCTAGAAAAGAGGTCAGAAGCTACAGATACAAGCATCACCAACAATATACAAGAGATAGAAGAAAGAATCTCAAGCATAGAAAAGACCACAGAAAAATATTGACACAAGAGTAAAATAAACTACAAAAACTCATAACCCAAAGTATTCATGATATAATGAAAATACCTAACCCAAGAATAATAGCAATAAATGAATGAGAAGATTCTTAGCTCAGAGAGGCAGAAAATATCACCAACAGAATCATAAAAGAAAAGTTCACCAATATAATGAAAGAGATGACCATAAATGTACAAGAAGCTTAGAGAAAATCAAGTAGATAAAAATAGAAAAAAATTCTCCTGTCACATAATAATTAAAACACCAAATGAACAGAACAAAGAATAATTCCACATGCAAGTACAAACATAACATGAACTAAGAATCATGCATTTTAATATCTTTCCACAAGAATGGATTCAATACTCCCAATAAAAATACACAGTTAACACAATAAACACACAAGCAGGATCAGCATTTTGATGCATCCAAGAAACACACCGAAATAACAAAGATAGACTCTACCTGAGAGTAAAAGGGTAGAAAAAGTTCTTCCAAGCAAATGGTTCCAAGAAAGAAAGAGAAGTTTCCATTCTACTATACAATGAAAGAGACTTTCAAACAGAAGTTATAAAGGGAGATAGGGAAGGACACTTGATATTCATCCAAAAAATCCACTAAGATGAAATCTCTATTCTCAACATCTTTGCCCCAAATTCAAGGGTACCCACATTCATAAAAGAAACTTTGCAAAGGCTCAAAACAAACATTGAACCTCACACAATAATAGTGAAAGACTTCAACATCCCACTCTCAATGATGGACAGGTAATTGAAACAGAAACTAGACAACTACACATTGAAAATAATAGAAGTTGTTAATCAAATGTATTTAACAGATATATAAAGAACATTTCATTCTAAAATAAAAGAATATACCTTCTTCTCAGCACTTAATGGTACCTTCTCCAAAACTAACAATATAATGAGAAACAAAAGAAGTCTCAATAGATACAATAAGAATGAAATAATCCCATGCATCCTACCAGATCACCATGTACTAAGGCTAGACTTCAATAACAACAAAAACAACAGAAAGCCCACATACCCATGGAAACTGAATAACACTCTATTCAATGATAGCTTGGTCAGGGGAGAAATAAAGAAACAAGTGAAAGACTTTCTAGAATTAAAAAAAAAATGAAGACACATATGCACAAGGTTATGCGACACAATAAAAACAGTGCTAAGAGAAAAATTCATAGCACAAAGTCTCCTTATAAAAAAAGGAAACTGGGAATATCCTACACTACTACATTAGCAGCACACCCGAAAGCCCCAGAACAAAAAGAAGCAAACACACCCAAGAGGAGTAGACTGAGGGAGATATTCAAACTCTGGGCTGAAATCAACCAATTAGAAACAAAGAGAACAATACAAAGAATCAATAAAACCAACAGCTGGTTCTTTGAGAAATTAAACAAGATAAACCTTTAGCTAAAATAATTAAATGGCACCAAAACAGTATCCAATAAACAAAATCAAAAATGAAAAGAAAGATATAACCAGAGAATGTGATGACATTAGAAAACGCATCAAATCTTACTATAAACGCCTTGACTCAACGAAACTGGAAAATCTAGATGAAATGGATGACTTTTTAGACAAATGCTATGTACACAATTTAAATCAAAAGCAGGTAAACTATCTAAACAGTCCCACACTCCTAATGAAATAGAAATCATTCAAAACCTTCCAAACAAAATAAGCAATGGACCAGATGGCTCTAATGTCGAATTCTGTAAGACCTTCAAGGAAGAGCTAATACCAACACTCCTCAAACTATTCCCCACAATAGAAACCACTACTTGATTCATTCTATGAATTGACAATTACTCTGATACCTAAAGCACAGAAAAACACAACAAAGAAGAGACCTTCAGACCAATTTTCCTAATGAATATCAATGCAAAATACTCAATAAATTTCTGGCAAACTTAAACCAAGAACATATATAAACCATCAATCACCATGACTTTATCCAAGGTATGTAGGATGGTTAAATATAAGAAAATCCATTAAAGTAATCTTCTATATAAACAATGACCACTCAGGCTGCAAGAAAATTTTAATCACAGGTATCTGTGGGCATCCCAATCATTGACCTCAGTGTTTTTAGAAAGCTAAAAAGCATTTACAGGAATTGGTGGAAAAAATACGTGTAAACCTATTTTCCTATTAAAAGTATTAGCAAAAGTACACATGGGGACTGTTTTTTTTCCTGCCAGGTAAACAAATAAAATTTTGTTTTCAATACATTTTGCTAAAAAGCTTGAAAATCATATGAATCACCATCAAATTATTTTAGTTCCAGGCCTGTGTATTTTAACTCATCTGTCATTTCTATGTTTGAGGGCCTAGGGCTGGGCTTGTATAATCCCCTTTCTGGAGGGGGGTCTTTCATTCTATAGAAACAGACTCAGAAGAAAACAATCACATGATTGTCTCATTAGAAGCTAAAAAAGCATTTGAAAAAAATACAAAACCTCTTCCTATTAAAAGTATTAGAGACATGAGGAGGCCTTTACCTAAACATAATAAAAGCAATACAGCAAAAGGAAAATCATCCACCATCAAATTAACCGGTGAGATTCTTGAAGGAACCCCACTAAAATCAGGATCAAGTCAAGGATGCCCACTCTCTACTGATAAGTAGAGAGTATTATCAGTTTAATATAGTACTCAAAGTGATAGCTAGAGCAATAATACAACAAAAGGAGATAAAGGGGAAACAAACTGGAAAAGAAGAAAGCAAGGTATCACTATTTGTAGATGATATGATAGTAAATATTAAAGACCCCCAAAAATCTAACAGAGAACTTCTCCAGCTGATAAACCACTTCAGCAATGTGGATGGATATAAAATTAACTCAAACAAATCAGTAGCCTTCCTTTATATAAATGATAAATAGGCCGAGAAAGAAATTAGGAAAAAACACCCTTTGACATAGCTACAAGTAGTATAAAACATCTTGGAGTAACTCTTATTAAGCAAGTGAAAGATCCATATGACAAGAACATCAAATCCATGAAAAAAAGGAATCAAATAAGATCTCAGAAGATTGAAAGAACTCCTATGCCCATGGATTGATAGAATTAACATAGTAATACTGACAATCCTACCAAAAGTAATCTACAGGTTCAACACAATCCCCATCAAGATTCCAACACAGTTCTTCACAGACATGGAAAGAACAATTTGCAATTTCATAGGAAAAACCAAAAAAATCTGGATAGTAAAAATAATTCTTAATAATGAAAGAATTATAGACGAATCACCATCCCTGACCTGAAAGTGTACTACAGAGCAATAGTGATAAAAATTGCATTTCATTGTTATATAGACCATAAGGTGAATCAGTGGACTACAGAAGAAGACTCACAAATAAGCCCACATACTTATGATTACTTGATATTTGACAAAGACAAAATATACAATGGAAAAAAGAAAGCATCATCAATAAATGTTGATGGACTAACTGGCTGTGTATATGAAGAAAAATAAAAATAGATTCTTATATATTAGCTTTCACAAAGCCCAAGTCCAAGTGGATCATGGATGTCAACATAAAGCCAGATACACTGAATCTAACAGAAGAGAAAGTGGTCAAGAGCCTTGAGCTCATTGGTATGGGGGAATATATCCTGTACAGAACCTCAATGGCTTAGGCTCTAAGATCAAAAATTGATAAATGGGACCTCATAAAACTTAAAAGCTTCTGTAAGGCAAAATAAACAGTCAATAGGAGAAATCGGCAACCAACAGAGTGGGAAAAAATCTTTACCAACCCCATATCCAAAATGTGGGGAATCGCTTCTTGAAATATATATATATATATATATTTATATAACCTAATTGAAAGTTGGGGTACAGAACTAAACAGTCAATTCTCAACTGAGGAATCTCAAATGGCCTAGAAACACCTAAAGGATTGTTCAACATCATTAGTGATCATGGAAATGCAAATAAAAATGATCCTGAGATTCACTTTATATCAGTCAGAATGGCTTAGATCAAACCCTCAGGAAACAGCACATGTTGGTGAGAATATGGAGAAAGAGGTACACTTCTATGTTGCTGATGTGATTGTAAGCTGGTAAAATCACTTTGGAAGCCAACCTGGAGGTTCTCCAGAAAATTGGAAATAGTTATACCTGAAGACCCAGCTATACCACTACTGGACATATATCCAAAAGAAGGTCAAACACACAACAAGGACACATGCTCAACTATGTTCATAGCAACTTATTTACAATAGCCAGAAGCTGGAAAAAGTCCAGATGTCCTTAAACAGAAGAATGGATACAGAAAAAATGGTATATTTACACAGTGGAATTCTACACAGCTATAAAAACACTGACTTCACAAATTTTACAGGCAAATGGATAGAACTGGAAAATATCATCCTGAGTGAGGTAAACCAAACCCTAAAGGACATACATGGTATGTACTCACTGATAAGTCGATATTATCCCCAAAAGCTCATAATACCCACAATAAAACTCATAGGCCATATGAAGGTTAACAAGAAGGAAGACCAAAGTGTGGATACTTCAATCCCACTCAGAATGGAGAACAAAATAATCAATGATGGCAGAGCAAGGATGGCTCCTGTATCAGGAAGGGTAGGGCAGGGGCAAAAGGGGGCAGCTTCAGATATTGGAAGGACAGAAGGGAAGTCCAGAGACCCCCAGGAAATAAAGAGAAATATTCAGCAGTTGGTGGGAAGAGGAATGTGGGGAATCACTAGTAAGTCCCAAATGACAGAGATGTGAGAAGTTTTCAGGACCCAATGTGAATAACGTTAACCGAAATACTCAATATAGAGAAGATAGAACCTGAAGAGATCACCTCCAGTATACAGACTTGGCCTCCATTTGATGGAAGGGGCCACTCACACATATCTACATTTTTTTCCATGTGGAGAGGTTTAATGAGAGAAGAAGAGTAGAAGAGGAAAGGAACAAAGGAAGCTGACCACGGGCACGAGGAGGAATGGGGGAGGAAAGAAGGGGGAGAGAAGGGATAGGGAAGGGATATAAAAGACAACATCTCTACATTTTTAACCCAGAATTTTTCATGTCTAAACAAGCCACATGGACAAAACTTGGAACAAAGGCTGAAGGAAAATGCCATCCAGAGATAACCCCAACTTGAGAACATCCCATGAGCAGTCAGTATTACTAATGGCAAGAACTGCTTGCAGAAAGAAGCCCAATATGGCTATTCTCTGAGAGACTCTGCTATCACCTGACTAAGAAAGATATAGATACTCACTTCGAACCATTGGGCTTAGCCCAGGGACCCCAATTGAAGAGGTAGGGAAGGTCTGAAGGAGATGAAGAGAATTACAATCTTATAGGAAGAACAATATTAACTAACCAGACCACTCAGAGTTCCTAGGGACTAAACTATCAACCAAAGAGTATACATGGGTGGGTTGATGGCTCCTACTACAAAAATAGCAGAGGATTGCCTTATCAGGCATCAGGGGGCGGGAAGCACTTGGTCCTATAAATTATTGTTGCCCCAGGGTAGAGGGAATTCTAGAGTGGTGGGAGTGGGAGGGTAGTTGGGGGCACACCCTCTTAGAGGCAAAGGGAAGGGGGGATGTGATGGTGGTACACAGAGGGGAAGTTGGGAAGGACACATTTAAACGTAAATGAATAAAACAATCAATAAACTAAGGATATGGCCATCCACTGCTAAATAAGCAGTTGGAGCCATGGGTTCCTCCATGTGTGTTCTTTGGATGGTGGTTTAGTCCCTGAGAGCTCTGGGGGTCTGGTTAGTTGATATTGTTGTTCATCCTAAGGAGTTGCAAACCCCTTCAGCTCCTTCAGTCCTTCCCCTAACTCCTCCGCTAGGGTCCCTGTGCTCAGTCTTATAGTTGGCTGCAAGCATCTGCCATCTGTAATGGTAAGGCTCTTATAGAGCCTCTCAGGAGACATTCATATCAGGCTACGGTCAGCAAGCACTTCTTTTCATCAACAATAATGACTGGGTTTAGTGTCTGCAGTTGCGATGGATCTGCAGATGGGGCAGTCTCTGGATGCCCTTTCGTTCAGTAGGTGCTCCACTCTTTGTCCCTGTATTTCCTTTATACAGGAGCTATTCTGAGTTAAATTTTTTGAGAAGAGTGGGTGGCCCCATCCCTCAATAGGGGGCTGTGCCTAATCTTTGGATATGGTCTTTGCAGGTTCTATCCCCCCTTTGTTGGTTATTCAGCTAATTTCATTCCCCTTGGGTCCTGGAACCCTCTTGCTTTCCTGGCATCTGGGACTATTTGTTGGTACCCCCAGTTTCCAATCCCCATTGCTACACACCTCTGTCCAATTTCTTGAAACTCTGTACATCTCTTCCCACACCTGATCCTGCCCTCTTCTTTTCTCTCCCCATCTTCTCTTGCTCTCAAGTCCCTCAAACACTCTACATCCTGTGATTATTTTGTTCCTCCTTCTAGTAGGACTGTCTAGCATCAAAGGGAAGGGAGTCCCTTGCTCATGTGAAGGCTTGATGCCCCAGAGTAGGGGAATGCTGAGGGAGTGAGGTGGGAGTGGGTGAGTGGGTGAGGAAGTATCCTCATAGAAGCAGAGGGGATGGGGGTGGAATAAGGGATTTGTGGAGGGGAAACCAGAAGATGTATAACGTGTGAAATATAAATAAATAAAATAACCAAACATATTAAAAGAAAAAAAAAGGTAAAAGAAAAAGCAAATATTTAGGTTAGACCAGATTCCAGGGTTCAAAATGGTAAAATGGATATTAATGCTCATGTGATGAGTTAGAAATCATTTATTTAAAGCTAGCTACAAACAGGAGGGAGAATTAACTATATCCTTTTGTTTCATTGCATTTGGTATTATTTTGCTTTGTTTTCAATGCTGGGGATTTACTACAGGGACAGGGATACCTTCAGCAACTACTGTGTTCCCAGCCTGGACTGTAGCCATTTTTTAACTACAAATTTTGAGTATATAATGAAAACTATGACTTGAGCATATTAACAATTGCCTTATTACCCTGAGAATTTTAGAGAATATCATATTCAGTTTATCTTAAAGAATACTTTTGTAGTATAGCCACATATTTTGTGAATTCTCTTAGATAGAGTGTCCATGTTAAATGATCTTTCTAATGTCAATACTAATACACTAATCTGCTCTTCATGATTGGGTGCAGTTAGTTCAGTCCATGAATGAATTAAAAACAATTATACACAATTGAACTGAACTTTCTTTCTGACTTTCGTGTGCATACCTAATCAGTTTTGAATGACATGACTTATTATTTAGTATGATTTAATTTAAAAGTTCCTATTATACTGAGTGTAGTACAATGAATGTTAATTCAGGTTGATAGTGGGTATATCAAATGCCCATCTACTTGTATAAGAAGAAACAAAGGGGAGCCATTATTTTTATCATTCTATTACTAATTTTCTAATTTTAATAAGTGAACATGGTTCATGAAGATTTTCAAAACTTTTGTGTCAACATTCATTTTTCCTACTCTTTTATTTTGCCTAAGTTGGATGGTAAATATTTATCAGTTGAGTAGAGATACTTCATCTCTTACACTGACACTGCCAAGAGTTATTAATTAGTTGTGTGATTTGGTACAACTCTCCTCTCCGGCTTATTCTGATGTGTCATTGAAACAGACCCATTAAAATGAGTGATGTGTGTTATAATTTCATTAATGCCATCAATAATGCATTACATTTTCCTTTTATCAGTTTCTTTGCATGCATAGAAGGGGGCTTCAGCAGAATTGTATGAAATACATTTACAAGATCCAAATAGTTACATATGATGGAAGATAGGCATGAGGATACAATTAATGTTATGTTAAACGCAATAACTACTAAAACGTCTTGATTTGAATACTATTTTAATTATGTTTAATGACTGTACATGCCATACAGAATATATTATTTATGCAAATATGAAAGTGATTTATTGCATTAGTACAGTGTTCACCATCATTTGTTCTACAGGAAATTATTTCTGTATGGGAATAAAGCAAGTTTGTCTATGGTCAATGTTCACTAAAGAATATAAATACTTATGATTATAAACTAGAGACTGTATTCATGGAAACTTTCTGAAATACAGTTTTCCATTTTTTTCTATTCTTATTTTCATGTTCTCCATGTGAATTTTATAAGGTATTAGTTGATTTTCAGATTTTGTTAATTTGAAGTGTTATCAATCTGTGATTGGAAAGAAAAGAAATTTGAGGTCTTAGAAACACTACATCCTTTGCAAACTATATTTGACTGAATTTTAATTTCTGTGAGATTGCATAGGAGCACAAATAGCTCTCGGTTTAAAAGCTTCCATTAGAACCATTGAAATAATTGAAACATTTCAAAGGTGTGAAGCATTTCCATATGTAAGTGGTACAATATCAGTTTTGATCACCTTAGGCACATAGGGTTAATTGTTGAGTAGGTAAGAATATTTTCAGAATTAAGATATGCCTAAAAGTATAGTAATGGAGCTAAAGCTGCCTTGGGTTTCAGTTTAGCCTTAATCAAATATTCCAAGGGAAATGATAATATGCTAGCTTTTCAGAGAAGAATGCAAATACAGAAATTTGTTGTGTAAGCAGGAAGCTAAATAGCCTTTATACACAAAAAAAGAAATTGGAAAATATAAGATACTTCTGAAAGTCACTAAGCAAAATTATACTTAGAATGAAAATGTAAGTGTTTGGTTATCCCAGTTTGTTTTCCCAGTAACATAATAAATAAGGTGAAGATGTATTTCATTATTATAGTAGAGATAAACTTCACTAGCTTACATCAGCACCTACTCACATTGAAAGTTTTGCTTCCAATTAAGATGAACGAGCACTTGTCACTTACATTCATCTGGAATTTTAGGTCTCCGAGTTCTATTCTGGTTTGTATCTAATTTGTGTAGAAATGCATATGAGCATTTATCTTACATAATATCTGCTACAAGTTTCCTACTTGAATTACCTAGCATATGGAAAATGTGTCTTGCTCCTTGTGGAACTTCATAAACCAGAGTGAAGATTTCTGTTGACATGGCTTGCTCACAGTCATTATAAAGGCAGGTAGTGTATTCTCAATAGTTAGGGCAAGCAACTGCTGGCATTCATTGATCCCATCGTGATGGTCTTGGAGACATTCATGTGTTGTTTTCCACTGTTAAAATCTAATGAAATCATTTGTATTTATCATACTTTAGACATGAAAGTTCTTTGTGAAGTATGTGTTTATTGTTCCATACAATGTTATGTTAAAACATCTTGCCTATATTTAATCATGTGATCTCTATGAGTGGAAATATTTAATAATAGCATCTGAAAATGTCTCCTAAACTTTTAGATGCTGGAGATTAGTTTGAATGAATTTAACTATAATTAAACATGTAATTAACAGAGCAAAAGGAGAGGATTAAAAGGTATAAATATTGTGAAATTGTTTTTTATTCTAGCGAAGTTCATTTTTTATGAAAGTTACAAGTTTCAAACAAAAAAGTAAGTTTCCTATGAATAAAACAAATCTATTAATTTTATCTTTAAAATGTCTGATTATAATCAGCTTTTCTTATACTGTGAGCATGAAATGCATGTTTCGTCTGCTTGATTACTGATTTCATTAAGGTTGCTGAGTATAATGGTGATAGGATCACACTCCATTGTGAAGGTCCATTGCTAATGCCTATATTATAATAAGAATGTCAACATTTGTGTGGGTGGGTTATGTCATGTAGGAAATAATGCAGAGAAGAAGCTTTATCTCTGGGCCAATGATTCCATAACAGGATCTTTATTTACAGATATTTGCTTCCTTTCTTTTTTTCTTTTCCACCTTCAGAGATCTCATTTTTATTTTAACAAAATTATAGTTTACGGAAGCTCACTTGAGCTGCTTCGATAATTCTTATGCTCTTGTTTTAATTTCAAAAACTTTAAAACCATCAAATAAATACTATGCACATTTCCTGACCCTCTGTACTTCTCTCTTTTCTCTTCCCATACCTTATTCTATCACCCACTTTTCTCTCCCCCACTTCTCTCCCTCCCCCGTGTCTCCCTCCCTCTATCTCCCATGAGTATTTTGTTACCCCTTCTAAATAGAATTGAATCATGAACACTTTGATCCTTTTTCTTCTTAAGCTTCATGTAATTTGAGAGTTGTATCATGGTTATTCTGAGCCTCGTGACTAATATCCACTTATCAGTGAGTACATACCATGTGTGTTCTATTTTGACTGGGTTACCTCACTCAGGATGATATTTTCTAGTTCCATCTGTTTGCCTAAGAATTTCATGTTTATAATAGCTGAGTAATACTTCATTTTGTAAATGTACCATATTTTCTGTAAGTAATAGTGCAGAATGGGGAACAAGTGGTAGCCACTAGAAAGTCCCAGATGTCAGGGAAGCAAGAGGTTCCCAGGATCCAAAGTGATGACATTAGATGAAGTGCCCAACAAAGGGAAGATAGAACCTGTAGAGACCATATCCAATAGATAGTCATGGCCCCCAGTTGAGGGATAGGGTCACCCCCACATCTCAAAAATAATAACCCAGAATTGTTTCTGTCTAAAGGAAATGCAGACACAAGAAAATGCAGCAGAGACTGAAGGAAAGGCCATCTAGAGACCACCCCACCCAGGGATCCATCCCACCAGCAGACACCAAACCCTGACACTATTGCTGATGCCAAGAATTGCTTGCTGATAGGATCCTGCTATAGCTGTCCCTTGAGAAGCTCTGCCAGCACTTGACAATACAGATGCAGTTACTCATACCCAACCATAGGAATGAACCCCAGGGACCACAATGGAAGAGTTAGGAGAAAGACTAAGGAGCTGAAGGAAGTTATATCCCCATAGTAAGAACCAATACATCAAATAACCAGACTCCCCAGAGCTCCCAGGGACTAAACCACCAACCAAAGGGTATACATGGATGAGTCTATGGCTCCCATTACATGTGTAGCAGAGGACTGCCTTATCTGGCATCGACGGAAGGGGAGGACCTTGTTCATATGGAGGTTTGATACCACAGTGTAAGTGGAATCTAGAGAGGTGAGACCGGATTGGATAAGAGTCGGGCAGTACCCTCATAGAGGCAAAGAGGAGGGGGAATGAGATGGGGGTTGATTTCAAAGGGAAAACCAGGAAGGGGGACAGCATTTGAAATGTAAATAAATTAAATAACCAGTAATAAAAAATGAAAAAAGAGAACCCATACATATTGAAATAGTGTGAGGGCTCAGTTGGATAAGGCTTAGCTACCTAATTTTATGTGTAGACCACAGATAGTAGAAGAGAACTGACTTACCCAAGTTGTCCTCTCACCATAATATACAATGCATGTGAACTATGATATGTGCAATGCTACAATAATATGCCCCCAAATTAAAAAAAAAAGTATAAGCATTAACAGGACAGTGTAATTATTTGCTTTGTGTATACACATATATAAATTAGGTTTTATGCTTTTAAACTTCAATAACTTGGTAACCAATAATGAGAGAAAGGTTCACAATATCATCCTCTAGTTTACTGAGATGTTAGTTATTGTTGTAATACTCCTCCATGTGACAGGAAGAATCTTCTTGCTCCCATTGAGCAGTCTCCCTATGCTTCACTATTCTTCTTTCCTGGCCTCAGGTGGACTCCATTCTAGTCTCAACTTTTATGGGATATACACTTACTTCACATATTTGTGATAAATGCTTTTTTTACAATCATGAAATAATACAGCATACATAAGCCTGTGTGTATCTATTTGCTATAATTCAATTCTAGGACTCTATAATTGAATGGGTTGTTGTCGTTGTTTAGTTATCTAAAGTTTTTTTAAATGTTGTGGGGAAAGCAAAGGATAAATTTCACTGTACAGGATTTACTACTCCTCTAGATGAAACCATTGCATCTAAGATTAAGAGAGTGGTACTAAGAGAGTTGGGTTAAGACTTATGGCCAAATTTTGACAACATAGAAACTTAGAATGTTTTTCATCTACATCAAAGACCTCTTCCAAGTTGAGGAAATATTGTGTATTTCAGGCCAACAGAATGGTTTGTAAGGCTGGAGGTACTGTCTCTAGTGCTAGAGGTAGTTTGTGCTGTTCTTCTGGGTTTTACTGCACTACAGAATTTCTGTGCTCCAGATGAGCTCTTGCCAGAACATGGCTCCCATTTCATTTGCCAGTTTGCAAAGTAGTTATCAAAGTTCATAACTTGCAAATAGTTTGCTTTTGTAAAAATGTAAAATTGATTCCAAGTATACTCTCATCTACTTGCACTGTTCTATGTCACTGATGTCAAGTTTGACATACTATCCAAGAATATTGAACTTGGGATTGCTTATCAATCCTTTAATTTTCCTTTATTTTTTGAATGTAGAGTTTTGGTGTTAAATAGTGATTCATTTTCTAAAGATGTTTCCTTATAGTAGCTGTGGATTTAACTGCATTCATCCTCCTATTTTCTCTTTTCTCGTTAACTCTACTCATTCTCTAATGAGCAGTTTTTAGTGTCTACTATGAGGTCCTATACACGTATAGAATTAATACTAGGAAATAAAGCAATCTGTTTAGTGAATAGGCTAATGAAAGAAAGAGACAATTCTCAAAGTATGAAGTGCAAATGTACAAATATTAAACATATTTTATCAGCTGGGACATGCTATAAGTCCAACTCACCAAGCAAGAATGCCAGATGTGGCAAATGCTTTTGTTTGCATTATAGATTTACAACATTACAGAATAGAACCACAAATGTGTGGAAACAGTACCAAAATTTGTCTATGGGATTACATTAAATTAAAAGGTTACACATGACAAAAAACCCTCAAATGTTTATTTAATGGAAGAAAATGTTAACTATACTTTGGTTTCCGGGCAACATTCCCCTCCCCCCTCCCCTTCCTTATGGGTGTTCCCCTCCCCACCCTCCCCCCATTGCCGCCCTCCCCCCAACAGTCTAGTTCACTGGGGGTTCACTCTTAGCAGGACCCAGGGCTTCCCCTTACACTGGTGCTCTTACTAGGATATTCATTGCTACCTATGAGGTCAGAGTCCAGGGTCAGTCCATGTATAGTCTTTAGGTAGTGGCTTAGTCCCTGGAAGCTCTGGTTGCTTGGCATTGTTGTTCATAAGGGGTCTCGAGCCCCTTCAAGCTCTTCCAGTTCTTTCTCTGATTCCTTCAACGGGGGGTCCTATTCTCAGTTCAGTGGTTTGCTGCTGGCATTCGTGCCTCTGTATTTGCTGTATTCTGGCTGTGTCTCTCCAGAGCGATCTACATCCGGCTCCTGTCGGTCTGCACTTCTTTTCTTCATCCATCTTGTCTAATTGGGTGGCTGTATATGTATGGGCCACATGTGGGCAGGCTCTGAATGGGTGTTCCTTCAGTCTCTGTTTTAATCTTTTGCCCTCTCTCTTCCCTGCCAAGGGTATTCTTGTTCCTTTTAAAGAAGGAGGAAGCATTCACATTTTGATCATCCGTTGGGGCATCTTTTGGGTATATGCACAAGAGAGGTATAGCTGGGTCCTCAGGCAGTTCGATGTCCAATTTTCTGAGGAACCTCCAGACTGATTTCCAGAATGGTTGTACCAGTCTGCAATCCCACCAACAATGGAGGAGTGTTCCTCTTTCTCCACATCCTCGCCAGCTTTTGCTGTCACCTGAGTTTTTGATCTTAGCCATTCTCACTGGTGTGAGGTGAAATCTCAGGGTTGTTTTGATTTGCATTTCCCTTATGACTAAAGATGTTGAACATTTCTTTAGGTGTTTCTCAGCCATTCGGCATTCCTCGGCTGTGAATTCTTTGTTTAGCTCTGAACCCCATTTTTTAATAGGGTTATTTGTCTCCCTGCAGTCTAACTTCTTGAGTTCTTTGTATATTTTGGATATAAGCCCTCTATCAGTTGTAGGATTGGTAAAGATCTTTTCCAATCTGTTAGTTGTCGTTTTGTCCTAACCACAGTGTCCTTTGCCTTACAGAAGCTTTGCAGTTTTATGAGATCCCATTTGTCGATTCTTGATCTTAGAGCATAAGCCATTGGTGTTTTGTTCAGGAAATTTTCTCCAGTGCCCATGTGTTCGAGATTCTTCCCCACTTTTTCTTCTATTGGTTTGAGTGTATCTGGTTTGATGTGGAGGTCCTTGATCCACTTTGAGTTAAGCTTTGTACAGGGTGATAAGCATGGATCGATCTGCATTCTTCTACATGCTGACCTCCAACTCAACTCTTACTAGTTTGTGACTGCATACTTTTCTGGCTAAGTTGCCTTTTGTTTTCAGTGTTGGTTTATCTGTAAAGTCTATTCCCCTTTCTCTTATATTTAGGGTCTTATTTTAGATTTCTTTTGCAAACAGTGAGTTTAGTCTCTTTTTCTGGTTAGATCAGGCACAGGGTTGCAGCTCACTACATATCTCTCATACAAAATCTCTGTTATACATATCTCTGTCATACAAAATCACAATTTCATGCAACTAATTATCAGTGTGCAATGTCATGGTTACAGGTTTGCATTTTTACACATGTCTTTGGCTAACTACATAGAATGCTAACTACAATACTTCTAACATATTTCTTTATTCATCCGTTGATGCTGGTAACCACCATAATCCTTAAAGATATAGGACAAATCTTTTTCCTTAGTAACCTTTGTATGAGTGTTCCCTGTAGTAAGCCTTCAGATGTTACCACCAGACCTTACATCTCTCCTATGAAAGCTAGACAAACATATTTCAATTACTTATTCATATACCTCACTGACAAGAAAGAAGAGTTCAGCTAATTCAATTGCTTTGGGGTTGAGAGTAAACTTGGTAAAAGATTGTAGATTTACGCCCAAATACATATGTCTCTCTATTAGTGAAAGATCTGTTAGAATTTACCATTCTCAGTTCCATCATCTGAGATATCTGGTTAAGTTCCAAGATACTGCCTTATTATACATTTCATACCTGTAAAAAAGGTTCTCAAGGTCAAGCACATGCAAAAGAAAGGAGAATTGCATAATTCCACTGTTCATGTTCAACACTTATTCGCTAACAATCAACTTGAATCTTCATGTACTGACTATAACTCCAGGGCCCTATGTCTGTTCAAATGATTTTTACAGCAAATTCTTTATGAAATATTTTACTTTGTTATTAATATTATGGAAAAGTCTTGAGATATTTCTGTTCCTTAAAAAAAATAGAGTCCTGATTCCAGGTATATTCCTGGAATAAAATACTCTGAGTAAAAGCAATACTGGGAAGAAAGGGTTTATGACACAATTCCTGATTAAAACCCATCACTGATTCATACAGGCAATTTGAACTTTAAGTACTTAAATTTATAATATGCTGACTCCCACTGAGGGCTGGGCCTTCCCATTTGAGTACACATAATTGAAACAATGCCCTCAGAGACATGCACATAGAGCAGGCTGAATTAGATAACCATTCCTGAGACTCTCTTCTCAGGTGATTCTTCATTGTAGAAAGTTAACTGGAGAAACTGAGCATTTCCAGAGGTGTGCCATGGATATCTAGACCTGGAGGCCAAGGGTGCACGGTACCTACTTTCAGTAAAATATCATTTAGCACAGTGTGTTGTAGAATGAGGCCAAGGAACTCTCTGCTGTAGGTTCTGGCTTCATCAATTCTCCCTTTGATTTGTGAAATGCACAGACTCATTTTACCATACTAAATTAATTTCTAGGACATAATGTAGTACCATTAAACAACTCCGTCCCTCAAGCTTTCTGGTAATTAGATTGAGAAGTCTTGCAAGTATCACTCATAAATGCCTTTATGCTATGTCACAACATTGTTTGCTTCATTCAGGAAATATGCACTACCAGATGTCCTACAACCCTACCAATGAACTGTATGTCTCTGCATTCATTTGTTATGGGTTGAAAAATAACAATGCTGTACTTTTGCAATTTTTTTTCATTTTTCCACAGATATTGTTTTCTGCCACTACTCCTGATAAGGCTTTGATGTGGAAGTGCAGTTCAGTGTAAAACACTTACATATTCCATATTTCTTTTAGAAACATCCTGTACCATCTTGATGAGAAGACAAGCCAGTTTTCCATCCTTAAGGAGGCTTGGGAGCACTGCATTCCAGAGACATCAAATGAGACTTTGCAAGAGGCCCTGTCTAATGTGCTGAATAGCATTAATTCTGCTCATATTTTCTTCAAAGCAGGACTGGATGTGTTTGAGAGTGTCTTACTAGAAAAGAACTGAGAAAATGCTCAGAATTTTTCAAAGTTTGTTTACAATTGTATAAGCAAAAGCTCTAATTTGACCAGGTGTTTGTCTTGCTGTATTTGTTGTCACTGAAGACTTCCCAGAAATTTAAAGCTATTATACAATATATTTTTAAATGTACATAATAAAGAACATTTTGTACTTTTTAAAATATTCTTATAACTCCATTGAAGTACATAACAACAATTATTGAAATAATACTTAAGAATAATCTATTACAGAGAAATATGCCATATCCTTTAGAAAAACAATGGTTGGGAGGAGATTAAAATATTTTTGGCATTGTCACTACTGTGGACATAATGTGGAGGAATGCCAGTATTATTCTAACAAAACTCCAGGGACTTTGTTCTTATTGAGACATGAAGACCTGATAAGGTTCCAGATAATTTTGCAAGTATCTGTTCAATATGAAGACGTGATATATTCTGAATGAGTGATTGATGCCACAAGCCACATCGAATGTTTCTCTTTTATACAATAAAGTCTGTCTCCTTAACACAACTAGATGTAGTAATGCACTGGCTATGAAATTGTATTTTGTAAGTAATAATGAAAAAAGAGCCATAAACATTCCAAGGGGAAAATTCCCAAGAAACTAGATGGAGCAATTTAAATGCAAATTCTTCCTAAAGAATCAAGTTTTGAAACCCTTAAATTGCCTCAGTTGATGCTACATGAACTTCAGCAGGGATGTACATCAACAAGGGAGAGAACATTTTCTACTTCACTTTTTGTAGTTTCTGACAGAATTATAGAAACTGGGACTATGCTAAAGGAGAGCAACACACATGGCTGGCTCTCCCTGCATCTTCCACACAACCTTTTGCTATAAAGTGTCTCTAACAGAACCCTATATAACTATGATGGAAAACGGCAGTTTGCCCTTGAAAATCCAAAATATCACCAAACACAACTAAATATTGTTTTATACAACATACGAAGTAAACCCTATCATAAAACATATGTTTGTTTTAGCAACAAATACTCTTTTAAATTCAGGAAGAAACATTAACATTTTCCTATTTGTCATCTCTTATACTGGCAAAGCTCAAAACAGAAAATAGGCATGCCACTTATGCTATCAAAAATTGGAGTGCTTTAGGGCCTGCTCTCCCATGTTCTCTCATGTAGGAGAGAGACTCTGAATCCTGGCTCTGTCATCCAGTAGCTCTAGATTCCTTATTCCCTCCAAACTAGAAGATTCTGCCTAGGTGTGGACAAGTAAAAGTTTTATCTTACCTTTTTAGAATATATTTGTTTAAAAATACATTTCTTGTTTGAATAACAGTTTATCTTTGGAAATAGTCCATCAGAATAGTTCTTATAACAGTTCCTATTTCAATCCGGAAACATTTGACATTGCCATTGTTGCCCCTCCATGTTTATCTAAGTCTTTACTTCATTAAGATGAACATACAAGTAAGGTTAGTTAAGAATAAAGCTAAATTTGAGTTAATAATCATTGGCTAAGTGATAAACAAGAGTTATCTCCTCCTACCATTAGTAATGGTTGTTTTCTCAAAGCAGTGATTGAGGCAACTAATTATATAATTAAAGAAGAAGCACATGTTTATCTGAAGTGCCTATGTATGAACATTTTCATATGAGAAATGAAATAACTTGTAATATTTTAATGGATGTATTTAATGTAATGATTTAAATGTAGTTGCTTGACACTATTCTGTCACATTGCTAAATATGTATGGGAAGGCACTTACCAGGTTTGGCACTGCCTACGCAGCACTGCTTCTTCTCCATTATCTGAAGAGGTCAGCAGAACAAAGTTGGTCAGAATACCCATTCTGCAAGAGAGTTAAATTCTTTGTCAAAGGGTGTTTCATACTGAATCAATGGTTATACAGTTCGTAGTGTGGAGTTGAATTTGGTAGATTACCATCTTAGATCAAATCTCTACATTGTTTTTGTACAAAAATTCAAAAAAGCATCGAGAATAGAACATTACCATCTTCTAGGACTTTATAAGTTTAAATACATAGGTAAACCAATTACGTTTGAGACCTTTATTTCTTCCTTCTAAATTTATTTCATTTATTCACTGAAAACAAGTTAACCCTTGGTTAGCACACTCTATTAGATCATTTAAAAGATCATATAAAGTGTTTACATTAGATTTAAATAGATGTTCATGAATCCTGAAGGTGATCCTTTACAGTTTGAATTTATATAGCTCTGATTCCTTAGAACACTGTATCATATCTCTGACATGCTTGCCTCAAGTCATTTTCAGGTATATAACATGTTAACTTTTTGATGAACTCTCTAGTAGATATCATCAGGAACCAAGTAGTGACACGTGGTGTATGAATCAGTAGTACTTTGAAATATACCAAGTTTGATATCAAGTTTCAACTTGATAAATCTAGATATCAAGTACCTCTGAAAGTACTTTATATAGAACTCTGCCCAGGAGGGAGCAAGTATTAGATAATCCATTTCCAAAAAATAAATATGCCGTGAGTGTGTGTCCAGGCTGGATATCTGGATATATTACTCCTGATCTGAGAAACAAAGGGGAGCTCGTCAGTCAAGACTCAGGCTAAGGATATTGACATTAATCATAAATTCTTTGCTATCCAAATCAGATGTGGTACTTGAGCAAGGTGATTGGAAATATGGACATAGGCATGCACTCAGAAAATCTAGGCTAAAGTCACCTAGATTTTCAGATTCTCAGTATCCTTGTCCAGTGTGCACTGTCCTCTTTCTGAGAAGATAGAATTATAGATGACCTTTCCAGCAAATTAGATGAAGCTAGGCACCTAGTCAGATGCTGTTTTGAGCTGGGAATATGATTTGAATGCAAGATAAGCTTATGTTTTGAATATACTTGACAAAATGTTCCCAGAAAATCAGGGCAAAGAAAGGAAAGTTTGAGAAATGACTGTGGATGATGCCAGAAGTCAGGATGAAGGATGCTGAGCAACATATAACAGAGAGATCTGCTACCTGGAAACATCGACAGTGTTTGCTTGAAATGTAAAATTGGAGGAGTCTTCAGAAAATTTATTTTCAGATTGGATATCATCTAGTTTAGTGATTTTTAATCTATGTAAATCCTGTATCCTGATAAAACATCTTTTTGAAAATCATTTAAGTAAAACAAAAGAAAGTCACAGTAATGAAGGATTCCAAATATTATTCAAACTGCCATTATTAAAACCCCAAAGATGGGGTTGGAGAGATGGCTCAGCAGATAGGAACACTTGCAACTCAGTCATGAAAACTTGAAATCAGTTTCCAGCAGCCGTCAGGGAGCTCATAAATTCTTGCACTAAGGGATTAAATGACCCAATCTTATTCTTCAAGTACATCGCACAACACACACACACACACACACACACACACACACACACACACACACACAAACACACACACACACACACTATTAAAATAAACCCCCAACAAAATATAAGTAATACAAAAGATGACCTGCTTTATCTGTAAAAGAGAGGTAGGGTGTAGCCAACATTTATGCCAGCTACAGCAGGCACTAGACTAGACATGGTTTACATTTCCCCCCCAGTTGACTGTACACACCAACTGATTTAACAAGGAAGAAACCAGGTTTGATGAGACATCTTCAGACTTTTCAGATTGATAATAATACATGTTGTGTTATTTCTTTCTTCTCAATGGAACCTAGTATTGTCACCATGGGCCTTCTTTATGCCAGGTGCTCCAGAGAACACAAATTTTTCTATTTGAAAAGATAATATGATATAACATTTTGAGGTAACTTTACATATACAGCAAGCCTCAGCTATGTTAACAGCCTTGGCCAGGAGCCACTTCATTTGCAAAATACCTAAGAAGTGACATACATAATCTTCAGGGACTGTAGTCCATTTAAAAATGGTATACATGTGTACGTTTGAAACATCTAAAAATATGAAAATTAATCACAGGTATACTATCAGGACAACAGGTGTACACGTTGTGAAACCAAGGCAGAATGCACTAATCTCATAATGCCCTATCCCAAATGTTTCTACAATTTGTTCAGAAAACAATAGGTGCATTGATTTTGGAATAAAGCTATATATTAGACTTTAAACCTCAACTTCTTAAATAAATACATAGCATATTAGAATTTTTGTTGGCTAGAAAGATAAGCTATGCTTTCAAACTCAGAAAAATAAAATATTTGTTACAAGTTCATCAGTTCTGAATCAGTATCTTGCTGAATTAAAAAAAATAAATTATTTGCAGAATAAATTGATAGATGTAGTCACTAATACTCTCCAGAGACACTCTGTCCTCTATGTAATTAGTTCCTGAAGTAACTAGTATCTCTTTGACTGTCATCTCATTGGTTTAACATGTTAGTGAAGTGTGCCTTGGCCACACATTTTCTTAATGGAAAAGAATTACTTTAAACTGCCAATACATATACTGAGTAGAAGGGAAATGGTTTTGCATATTCCAATACATTACTTTCCACTGTGTTGCTCTACAGGACTGGGAATTTAGCCTAGGCATGAGAGAATAAGTATTTACTGAGCTATGCTTTCAAACTCAGAACCTTCCATGAGTTTAAATTGCTAACCTAAAAAAATGGCTCATTAGAGTTTGCCATTCTAAAATCTGAAAGAGCATTGAAATTTTGAAGTACCCTATCAAGTGTGAATATCCTTTAGTTGAGCAGGATTGTTTTATCAAATTTTGAATTTTGAAGTGCTTTAAATGTGAAGAATTGCAAAGCATAATGTTGCATGTTGCTAGTTGTTACCATGTCCACTCAGAAATATATTTTATTTTCTTTCTGGGTACGCTTTAGAAATGGTATTGGGCATCTCCTTTCTGAAGAAGTGGTTTTTAAGACCAATGTATTCAACATAAATGTGTCTGTTTACCATCTAAAGATTTCATTCCATAATACCTTTACATGTCCTTCAAAGGTGTGTACCAAAAGTGCCTTTAGCATAGAGGCTTTCAAGTATCCAAAACCTGGCTCACTGTGAGTGACATGTTTCATGAAGGCATTTATAATCTAAAGTTCAAAGCAGATAAGAATTTTAACAGGAAAGGACAAAACTGAGGCTAATTTGGGGCCTCCAATTGTAATGTTTCTATTATTATGTTTTTGATATTCAGACTCAAAGATTATGATAAGCAAAATAGTGATATTAAGGTTTTCAGCCAAAATGTACTTAGCAAAGCCAAAGAAATGTATTTCCAGGATTTAGTCAAGAATTGGATCACATGCAACTGATTGACTTCCTTCACCCAAGGAATGCATTAACGACTGTGCACAGAGCCTAAGTGTATTTATTTTTGCTCCTTTCATGGGCTAAGCCAGTAAGCACTGAGGTAGAGTTAAACATATTTTATTTTCTGGGGGTAATTAATATGCAGTAGCTCAGTCACAAAAATACTATACAGGTGCCTGCCCTATGCCATATGTCATGTGCTCTAGTTTTCTATGCTCAAGAGATTAATATGCAATCAACTTATGAATGATTGAACTGTATTAAAGTTTATATTGGTCTTTTGTTCTAATTAAAGTGTAGGCTTGGTATCTGTACAGAACTTCACTGAAGAAATTGAGACAGAGAACTTATTTTAATGGACTACATATATTTTTAATCAAAATGTTTAATTATTTAATTATCTATACTATTCAGTAATTATAACTTTACAGATTCTTCAAGAGACTTAAATTCAATATATGGCAAATGGTTAATAGCTGGGTTTCACCTTTATGATTTCTTACCTATGTAATAAAGTATTTTTCAGTATACACAGCAGAATAATATTAGTAATAGTGTTTTCATTTGTTTTTATAGAGATGTGTGATTGGACATTACTCTGAAAGTAAGAACATAACCTGACTAATAAGAATGGTTTTCTCTGTTTGGAGAAATCAAACATGTAAACAAACAAAGTAATTCACTCTACCATTACAACTCCTCTGCAAGAAGCAAAATACCCAAACAGTTAAGTGTAGCCACATAATAATATTCCGAGGATGTTATAAATAATTCTATTTAGTAGCAAAGCTCAACTCTATTAGGTGATTGAGTGTATACACTGCAAACAAAAGGGCTTGGTGGTAACGTATTCCACATATTTTAACTTGCTGTTTGAAAAAATCTGATGAAAAGGCTGCCTAGAGCACCCAGGTTTCTTTGAGACAAACAGACACTCAGAAAATTGCATGGCTTTTTGATGATACTTTTCTATGTGGGTTACCAATGTTCATACATACAGGAGTTTAATACTTTTAGCTTTATTTGCTGCGTTTATAATAAAATATTTAAATTAACAATTTTATAAAATTTATTTTTCCAGTACTATAATATCAAAAAAACGTAATTGTAGAATTAAAAATAGAGTAGATCAGGGAAAAGTTTATAGATTCATTGGGGGATAATTTTAAAGGGTAACTTCATCAAATAAATGGACTTTAATTAAAAACAGTCACCTATCAAAGAGATATGTCCATTAATAAATTGTACTGCACTATGCTCAATGTTCAAGAAAATATTATCATCTGTGATTGGTAAACTTTATTGCATAGAGATTGCTAAAGTCATTGTGATCCTCCTTGATTTTTAATGACATAAATTTATAGGTAAACGTCTGTATTATCCAATTACTACATATGTTCAAACTGATTGTTTTTGCATGTTCCCTAAGTGTGACTGCAGCTCAATGTATAACCACTTTGTGTTACTTCAAATGATTCAATATGAAGCTTTTTGTGTGATTGGGAGTGATAAAAATGGATAGAGTTATCAAATCTATTAAGAATGAGTGTTTAATACTTTTCTTGCTTAAATATTTGCACAAAATTGAAAACACAGTACCAGGAATGAAAACATTTTTAATGTAACATGTTTGGATTTATATTTTTGTTTATGAGCCTAGCCTTTCCAACCCATGTTTTGATTTGTAAATGGCTATTTTTAAAGCTAATTTCAAGTGTATTAAATACAGTTGAAAATTGATTCTGTGTGCTTTTGTTACAAATATACCTAATTTTAAAAAAATGTATACATGAGGTTTTCATGATTTATTAATGAAATAACTTCCCATAATGCTTACCATACCAAAACAGGTATCCTTTAGCCACTTACTTAGGGAATCCTGGTTAGGGATTTTCATCCATTGCTTTCCATGCTTCGCTTGAATTTTGTTTTCTTATATTATAACATTCAGGTTTCCAGGGTGAGATGTATTCGGTCATCAAGTAAGAGCATCTATACTCATCCCAATGCTGAAGAGTTTTGTTTCCTCAAATAGCACTTTGCAAAATGCTGCAAGTTCCATCCATTTATTCATTGATTTTGTAAATATGCACCAGGGGACTGTTCTAGCCCAAATGTTTTAAAGATGTCCAATACAATGTACCCTTCCAGCTCCTCAGTTTAAAAGTGTGTAACACACTAGTTTTACATCAATGAAAATGTTAGAGTCAACCATGATAGCGTAGATTATTGAAAACTTAGTAAAGCAGATATAGGTGAAAGGCAACATGGCTACCTAACCAGCCTGCTATTTGTTTCTATAAGGAAAATTTTCCTTACCCAGTATTGTCCTGCACAGTGGCTATTATTTTATAGGGACTTACCAGTGTGTAACACTCTGATTCCATGGATGATGTTAATGATATCTTTATGCCCATATTAATGTATCTTGCACAAAAGATTTTATCATTCCCTTTCCTCCATAGATGATGAAACTAAATTACAGAAATTAATAATATATAACTGTGAAAAATTAACAAACATAGAGTTTTAAAAGACTGACTCGGTATGATTACAGTCTCCAAAATTGTGAATATAAAGGGATTTTAGATTTTTATCAAAAGCCTATTTGGGTGTTTTTTTGTCCTTTAATCTATTTGTGTGGTAGATTACATTTTCTTATTTACATATATTAAATTGTCCCTGAATCTTTAGGATGAGGTTAACTTTGTCAAGGCAGATAAATATTTTGATTGTTCTTGAATTCTGTTTGCAAATATCATATTAGGAAATTCTGAGTCTACGTTCATCAATGTTAATTAACCTATTTTTTTCTTATCTTGGATGTTTGATTGGTTTTGTTGTCAAAGTGATACAGCCTTTGTAGCAATAATTCGGAAATGTTCTTTCTTTGTCAATTTTAGTGACTAATATGACAGATATTGGTGGTAGCTCTTGTTTGAAGTTCTGTTAAAATTCTGTACTGATTCAATCAGGAACTTTTCTTAGTTGTGAGAATTATTTTTAAATTACTGCATCTATCTTATTGAATGTTATGTGTTACTTATTACAAAGAGGAAAGAAAAAAATCAACATACTCTTTTCCACAGAAGATGATTCTGTACAAAAATATCAAAAGACATCACCAGAACATTTCTACAGCTGATAAACTCATTCATCACAGCTGCAAGATGCAAATGTAGCATATGAAGACCATTAGTCTGACGCTACTTGCTCCACTTCTAGCAGCCCCCTTTCAGGAAGATAATAGTTGAGACCCATGACACAACTCTACCAATACTAGAGAAGATACACTCTTCCTTTCTAAGGGATCTACTAGACTTAACACTAGCAACTGTGCCAACCTCCATGACCTACCATGAAACCTGAAACTGCCTTTGATTGTGTACCCCTGTTCTAGTCCCTGTTCTTCAGGAAAGTATTGAGATTAAATTACCAATTCCCTCAACACTCATTGCTTGAAATAAAGAAAATATTTCTGAGGACTATCTCTAGACTCCAAGACTTATTGATTTTCTACCTCTATGCATGATCTGGTTTGTGGATTGGAAACCTCATTTTTAACTAATCCAAGATTAATTATGATACAACATTCAAAAATCAACACCGAATTACCCAAAAACAAAACCCTACATTCAAAAGAGTTGGTCAATATTGGAGCAGCAGGAAACAGAGTTTTAAAAAACTAATTCAACAAAAGAGACATAAAATTTCCCTGTCAGGAAACACCAATTCCAGGTGTATACTTTTTTTTTTTTTTTTTTTTTTGCTATGAAGAGACATCATCACAACTCTTAAAAAGGAAAACATTTTCTTGGAGCTGTCTTAAAGTTAATAGATATAGTCCATTGTCACCATGACTGGCAGCATGGCAGCATACATGTAGACATGGTGCTATAGAATAAGCTTAGAATTCTATATCTGTATCAGCAGGCAGGAGGAAGAGAGAATGACACTTGGCCTGGCTTGAGCTTCTGAATCCTCAAAACAGGTGACCCTTTTCCTCCAAAAAGGTTATACCGATTTTGACAATGCCAAAACTCCTAATAGTGCCACTCCCTTTGGGCATATGGAGGTCTTTTTCATTCAACAAACCACATGTCCCATCTCAAATACAGAAAGAGGAATATGTGATAGAATAAGTCTCTGTTACAAATTGGTATTCCCATAGTAATTTCTTCCAAAAATCTTGACGTGAAAGGCAGAGAAAATGAACTGAACATAGTAATAATAATTGTGATCATATAATTCAAAGATGATATGAACAAATTAGAAAATGAAAATTATAAAATGTAAATCAATGAATGGAATAATTGCAGTAATATAATAAATGAACACATAATAAAGGACAACATGAAACATAACTTGAAATAAAAAAATTCATGAATTAAAACAAAAATGTAAAGGAAAGCATTATCATATCTTGGATCAAGAGAACAAAAAAGAGTATAAGATCTTGAAGGCAAAGAACAGAAATTTGATAACTCAGTCAAAGAAAACCTCAAATCCAATGAAATCCAAGAGTGATATATTCTGAAAATTTTGGGACACTATGAAAAGATCAAACCTATGAATCCTATTTATTCATAACTTTTGTATTGAAGAAACATGAAATAAAGGCAAATGAAATATTTTAAACAAAATCATGTAGTAAAAATTTCCTATTTAAGGGGAAAACAAAGGTCCAAGAGGCATATAGAGAAGACAAGAAAAAATGGTCATGCCATACAGCAGTCAACACAGTAAATGTATAGAATAATGCATATTAAAATGAAAAGAGAGAAAAATAAAGTTACATGTGAAGACAGACCCATCAAAGAACAGTATATTTTTCTACTGTTATTTTGATTTTAGACTATGAAATCCAAATGGGTTTAGATTAATGATCAATAAGTTGATTCCAGCACAGAATATTACGCTCAGAAAAACCATTAGCCATAATTAAAAGGGAAAAATATTTCATGTTAAAAACAGATTTAAAGATTCATGATCACTAAAACAGTTCTCCCATCGGAAGTCAAATTAATATGTTGGTCTGAAAAGAAGGATACATATGCCCAAGAAGGTATAAGAAACAAACAACTATAGAACAACAAATCAAAAAGATGTTCAAAAGGACGCCAAAGAACAAAAAATGACAGGTATTGATATACATTTTCAATAGTATCTCTGGATATTAATGGATGCTATCCAAAACTTATGGAAAACAGACAACACTCTGCTCAATCTAACTGGGTGAAGGAAGAAAGCTGGAGGGAAGCTAATGTATTTAACAGGACTTAATGAAAGTGAAAGTACATCATACCAAAATATATAGAACAAAATAAAGTCAATAATAAAAAAAAATTGTAGCACTGTACATTTGTGAAAAAAAGTAGGCCTCCCAACTGCAGTCACCCTGCAGCTGCTTATTAGGAATTCCAATCTTCTCTAGGCTCCTCTTTCTTAGAAATTCATGAGACCCTGCACCCCTCCCCTTGTGAACACAGGTAACCTACCTGCCCTACATGTCAGCTTCCAACCCTTACCACTCCATGGCTGTTTGCCTGGATCTTAACCCTCCCCCATTCCTTGTTCTTCCCTGTGTACTTGTCAGACCCAAAATTTTAATTCCCAGGATTCCTCTAGCCCAGAAATTCTCAATCCTTTGGGGACACATATAAGATATTCTGCATATCAGATATTTACACTATAATTTATAACAATACCAAAATTACAGCTATAATGTAGCAACAAAATAAATTGTGGTTGGATATACCATAATATGAAGAACTATATAAAAGTGTCATGCATTAGGAATGTTGAAAACTATTGCTTTAGCCAGACAATGTGCTATACGAATATACATAGTGTACATGAGATCTTCAGGACAGCTCCTGCCATTCCAGTCATATAGAAAGTACATGTGAAAGATATATCCTCCAAGGCTAGCTAAATCCTTACATTCCAGTAGGTGAGTCTTGCTTACCCGACTTTACCTACATTGTCCTCAATTCCAACAGCTAAGCTAGATCCTATTATCAGGGCCCCAACACAGCATAATGAAAAGAGAATACAACTTCTGTAGCTGTTAGGGTCTGACCAGGTAGCATATCCTAAGTATCAGCCCAGCCTACTATATGTACATCAGGAATACAACATATACAATTAGTCCATATGCTGAGGTTTCATCACAACTACAGATAATTGAGATATTTACCTCAATTCCAAATCCACCATTTATACATGAATGTTTTCTAATGAGAATTACAGGTAATTAGGTAACACAAGAAGACAGTACTTAAATGAATGATCATAAACTTTATCAAGGTTTTGAGAGATGGCTCAGTGGTTAAGAGCACTGGCTGCTCTTCCAGACGTCCTGAGTTCAATTCCCAGCAACCACAGGGTGGCTCACAGCCATCTATAAGGGTATTCGATTCACTCGTCTGGTGTATCTGAAGACAATTACAATGTATTCATAAATATAAAATAAACTTCATCAAATAATTCAAGGAGATAAACATACACAGTTGGAGGAAGGCCAAGATCCATTGAGGAGAAGCTAAAAACTAGCCAGTGATCTTCCTGGGACCATTCCACCATGGACTTTAAAATTAATGACCGATTTGCTTCTTTGGGCAAGGCTAAGCCAATTATGTATAAGGAAAGATTACTGCTATTAATATGTTTTTCCTGTTATTATTAAATATATAAAAATCATTAGGTATTGACCCTTTTAAGCAGATTTCTCAAGACCTACAAAGATGGACTATCTTGAAGTGATGCTATATAGAAAATAGATAATGATTCCATAGAATTCCTGATTTTATCCAAATAATTTTAGGAAGACAGTTTTTAGAGATGATCATAGTTTCTAGAAAGATGTGAATATTTCTACTTCTCAAAAAAGTAAGTTAAGGCTACATAATAAGAAATACAAGAGCTTTCATAATTATACTAAAAAAGAGAAATAGACTTGGAACAATTGTGTGTTAAAGGAATTACAATTTAGGTCCAAGGATAACATCACAGGTGTGCACTTTAATAAGGCAAGGCCATGTAAAACCTGTTGTTTTGAACTTATGAGTATTTTATAATGAAACCCTGCTTTAAACTTAATATCAACATCCTTCTATAACTCCAGTTCTCTGTAAGAAAAGGAATAAAAAAGAACAGAGAAAGAAATAAAGAAGAATGATTTGGCTTGGGAGGCTTTGCTCCATCTATCAGTCCATCCATAAGTGTATGGTTTTTTTATCTGTATGTTTGTATGTCAGTATATTTGTATATATATATTTTTGGAGTTGATTGTGCCAGACGTTCAGGTCCAGCCAGAGTGTGGTGTATGAATGTTTGAACGTACATATATCTGTGCATATTTATTTGCCTGTATAAAACATATTAATTCTTTTCGCAACTAGTTAACCAGCTTAGAAAAGAACACCAGCAACAAATCCTTTCACTTAATTCTATGATGCTAAATAGTATGTGTAAATTACTAGATATTAGTGCTTATTAAAGCACAAGTAATAAAGAAAGAGTTAAGTTCTTAGCATAGAATAGCAAGAAAGAATTAAGTTTCTATAGCACTTATCTAAGCATAAAGAGTTAAATAACGCACAGAGAGCTATAATGTCTAATAAAGCACAGAACTAAAGAGAAAAGAAGACAGCATTTTTATAACCATTGAATAATCATGACAGTTTTTAGAGTGTTTTAGAAGTTATCAGCAAGCGTTCAGTATAGAGCTAGAAGGCTAGAGACCTTAAAGCAATATCCAATGCTTTATCACACTTCAAGCCTATTACAGCCTGGGCAGGCTCTTGAGAGAGGAACATAAAGAGAATGAATTAAAAAATAATAAATATACCTAAGAAAACAAAGCATGATGCTGGGTGAAATGAAAAAGTCAACAGATTGTAGAACAAAATTAAATATGTAGATATATTTGAAAGAACCCAAGCTGAAATGAAGACAAAATTGAAAGACCAATAACTCAATTAGACTCCCAGAGGCGCACCATACACATGTAACAACAGATCAAGTAGGAGATAGAATATGAATATTCAAAGACAAACAAGGTGAATTAGATCATGCAAGCAAAGAGTATGAAAATTTAGTTTTAAACACACAATAGGAACAGGTAAGAATAATAAGACAGAGTGAAAAAATAAATATTAAAAATTTAGGTAGAGACAAAGGAAATACATTGCAGATAAACCAAATAAAACATATCTTCATTAAAATCCTAGAAGAAAACTTTCTAAAATTAAGGAAGGCACACTTATACAGATAAAAGAAACACAAAGACACCAAATACACATTGGAAAAGAAACTCCACATGGCATTTCATAGTTTCATTATTCAGAAGAAACAAGTAGTAAAGAAATCTTGAAAATACAAGTTGCTTTAAATATAAATCTATCAGAATAACTGATATTTCGAATGAAACTTCAAAAAGACAAAAGAATCTGGAACAATATGATCCGAGTTTTAAAAGATCATGACTGGAAACCTAAGACTCTTTATCTAGATGCATAAATGCCATATTTGGAAAAAGGAAAAAAATATGATACTTAACAGGCTATGAGATTTATGTTCCCCAAACTACCCATAACATGAATACTAGAAAAAATACTATATATTTAACATTATATTGAGTATAGCCAAAAAAGTCTAGAAAGAAAACAAAGCTGTAATTATTAAAACACAGCACACTACTAAAAACACAAACAGGAAAAAAAATAATTAAAATCAACACACACTTTCCAGCAAAACTTTAAATATTGATATCCTCAACTATTCAACAGAGAAGCACAGTTCTGATGACTGGATGAAGAAACAAATTCAACTTTCTGTTGTCTAGTAAAAAGCATAGCTTTAAAGATAGGGAGTACCTTAAAGTGAGAGAATTAGAAAGTGTATTTCAAAAAAATGGGAGCTGGACAGAAACTAGGGTTGCCATCCTAAATCTAACAATACAGTCTGCTGAATAATATTAACCACACGAGCTCAGGAAGGACACGACCTTGTATTCAAGAGAGTAACTGACCAATGAGACATTTGTTTATAACTATATATGTACTATGCCAATCATTATTCCTTATAGTAACAGAACATATAGAATGATTCTCTCCCTATATATAAAAGGAAGATTTATCAGCCTGGAGTCTATCCAATCCAACCATGATTGGCCATGAACAGAAAGTTCAAGAATCCAGTAGTTGCTCTGTCTACAAGACTGTATTTCTCAGCTGGTCTTCAGTAAGCACTGGAGAACAGAAGAAGTAGGTGTTAATGTCAATGAAGAAATGGCCTGACTAGTAAGGCACGCACAAACAGGTGAAGAACAAAAGCTTCCTTCTTCCATGTCCTTATGTAGGCTTCCCCAGGAGTTAGGCCCAAGTCAATGTGTCTTCGCACCCCAAGACCTAGATAAAAAGTGTCTGCATTCCTATCGAAAAGGTCAAGATTAGAAGTGGATCTAGCTACTTCAAGTGAAGCAGAAAAAGTCCTCATAAGTTTGGGATTTACAGATTTTAGTTAATTTAAGTTGTAGATAGCCAAGAAAGACTATCTCACACCTATCAATTGTCCTTTTTCCACATGGTCATATCATCCTTATGTACTGGTTAGTTTCCAGATGAAAACAATAACCTGGTCCTAATAACACTTAGCATAATTCAACTAACGTATGTAAAAATACAAAGGCAGGTATTTATTTCACCAGGTCATAATTATGCCTAACAAAATATAACTATTTGTTGTTCAACCTCGAATGCAGTATGAATTTAGATTAGGTGGCATTGTCAGTTGAAAGATATTCTTTTAGTATCTCAAACTTAAATGTGATAATCATTGATAATCTCTTAATTGATGTTACATTTCATTTTAAAAAGTCAAAAAAGAAAACACAAATATCTGTACAGATGCACTCTTAACAAAATATGACAGACAGATTCAGTTCAACTAAAATCCTCTTTTCTGAAACTGGTCACAATGTCTTGGATCTTTCTTTTCCAATATTTTTTATTCACTTTACTTTCCAATCACTGCACCCCTTCCTCACAGCATTCTTCTCAGAAAAAAAAAGACACCCAAGATGCATATGGAATAAAAATGAATTCAAATAGCAGAAAACAACAATAGGGAAATACCAATAAAACAAATTAAAAAATTAAGAAACAACAACAAGAAACACTGAAAGGATTAACATTCCTGGTTTCAAGGTATATTATAAAGCTATAGCAATAAAAATTTATGGTACTGGAACAAAAGCAGGCATGTAGACCTGTGATGTGATACAAAGGAGAGGACATAAACATAAGTACATAAAGCTACAGCTATGTGATATTCGACTAGTATTCACTAAAGTTATGCTTGAGAAAATATACCATCTTTAAGAAACTGCTTTGGGAAATCTGGCTTTCCATATGTAGAAGAATGAAATGAAACCTATATCTATCACTATGCACAACAATTAATTCAAAATGGATCAAATATGTCAATGTTGTATCTGAAAATTTAAAACTGCTACAAGAAAATATAGGCAGTGCCTTACAATATTTCAAAAAATGTCTTTTTTTTTTCGGAGCTGAGGACCAAACCCAGGGCCTTGTGCTTGCTAGGCAAGTGCTCTACCACTGAGCTAAATCCCCAACCCCAGATGTCTTTTTTATTAGGATTCAATTTGGCAAAGAATTAGGACCAATAACTGACAAGTGAGTCCTTGGGTTTCTTTATAGTTGAAAAAAAAATAATGGGTAAAAGGAAGTAGCTTCCAGCAAAGAATTAATATCTAGAATATATGAAAAAAATCAAAGTAGCAGAATAAAAAATAACTCAATTTCAAAATGGCCAATAAGTCTAGACAGAAATCTACAAAGATAAAGTAAAAATGATTAAGTAATATCTTGAAAAGTATTCATTATCCACAACATTAAGGCAATGAAAATTTAAAAAATTCTTAGATTTAATGTCATCCTAGTCAGATAGCTAAGGTCTACAAAACAACTTAAAAAGTAGTAGATAAAAGGTCAGAAACTGGGACATTTCTTTTATAGTTGGGAGGTTTGCAAGCCAATGCAACTACTCCAGAAATCAATGTGGAGAATTCTCAGAAAGCTAAAAATAAACCTACCATATTATTCAGTTCACTATCCCTTGTTATATGTCCAAAGGATTGGGCATTTTATTCCATATGTTAAGCCATTTTGCCATTCTATATACAGGAGATTATAGAAGCAAAGAATGTAAAATGTCCTTGAACAGGAAAAGGAATAAAAATGTGTTATGTAAACACATTACTATTCTATTCAGCTTTAAAAACAGTAAACTAAAGAAGTTTGCAGGCAAATATGTAAATCAAGAAAATATTTTAACTGAGGTAATCCAAATCCATAAAGACAAGAACATATGTTCTCTTTCCTCTGGGATTCCTAGCTCATAATCTTCACATATAAATATATAATCTGAAGTAACCACAGAAATCCCTATGATGGTAAGGGAGAGGAGTGCTTGAGAGGCAAATGGAAAAGGAAGTTGGAAAATAATGGATGAGGCCTTTAATTGTGGGGAGGTTGATAAACAGACAACACTAGACAAAATAACACTAAATGTTCTTGAAGAAGGAGTAAGGGATTATATTACCTTATATTTACTTGAAATTATAAAATGTATGTGGTTTTTGTGTGTTTTGTGTATGTTTGTGTGTGTGTGAGTGTGTGTGTGAGTGTGTGTATGAGTGTGTGTGTGTGTGTGTGTGCATATGTATACATGTGGATAGAGTTTAAATGAATTTATTCATGCTATTCTCAAGAAATCTCCAAAGTTTGGCTGCTTAAATAAAACCTGAATAATAATGCCAGTTGATATGCCACAGTACATGGAGAGAAACTTACATGGATGAGAAGCTACCCACAGATGAAGAAATATGGGTGACCAAAACATGCCAAGTGAGAGAATCTTTCAGAAAATGAGCACTGTACATATAATTAATATATAAATTAATAGAATAGAACCAAATTTTAAAAAGGAAATACAATGAAGGATCAGTTTAATGTAAAGGATCTATATGAGTAATATAAAAAAAGGGAGAGAGGATCCAAGAAAATATTTTAAAATTCTATATTGAATTTTTATATTGAGGAGATGGCTCAGCAGTAAAGAGTACTGACTGCTCTTCCAAAGGTCATGAGATCACTTCCCAGCAATCATATGGTGGATCATAACCATTTGTAATTGCATCTGATTCCCTCTTCTGGTGTGTTTGAAGACAGATACAATATACACAAAAAAACAAAAACAAAAACAAAAACAAAATTTAAGTCCATATTCAACCAAACTGAAAATTGAAAAGAAAGGAACAATTTTTAGACATATTTACTATATTGTGATTCAATATCACAATATAGCAAATAATTTAAATAGACCCATAGTATTTACTGAAATATAAGCAGTAATTAGTGGATATAAAAAATGTGGTACATTTACACAAAGGAGTACTACTCAGCTATTAAAAACAATGACTTCATGAAATTTTAGGCAAATGGATGGAACTAGAAAATATCATCCTAAGTGAGGTAACCCAGTCACAAAAGAGCACACATGGTATGCATTCACTAATAAGTAGATATTAGCCCAAAAGCTCAGAATACCCAAGATACAATTCAAAGATCTTATGAAGCTCAAGAAGAAGGAATACCAAATGTGGATCCTTCATTCCTTCTTAGAAGGGGGAACAAAATAGTCATAGCAGGAAATACAGGGACCAAGACTGGAGCAGAGACTGAAGAACAGGCCATCCAGAGACTGACCCACCTGGGGATCTATTCCATATACAGCCACCAAACACAGTCCCTATTGTTGATGTCAAGAAGTGTTTGTTGACAGAAGCCTGATATTGATGTCTCCTGAGAGGCTCTGCCAGAGCCTTACTGGTAAAGATGAGGATGCTTCCAGCTAACCATTAGAATGAGCACAGGTACCACAATGAAGAGTTATAGGAAGGACTGAAGGAGCTGAAGGGGTTTACAACCCCATAGAAAGAATAACATTATCAAACAACCAGACCACCCCCCCAGAGCTCTCAGTGGTGGAACCATCGACCAAAGAGTACATATGAATGTACCTATTGTTCCAGCCACATATGTAGCAGAGGATGGCATTGTCTGGCATAAATAGATAAGCCTTTGGTCCTGTGAAGGTTTGTTTTCCCAGTGTAGGGAAATTCCAGAGTGTTGAGGTGAGAGTGGGGGGTGAGAGGAGAAGTATCCTCATAGAAGCAGGGGGAGGGGAATGGAAGAGGGGATAACATTTGAAATATAAATACATATAAAATAAAATAAAATGTCTCTCTACAGGAAAATCTCAGAGGTAAGTGGATTTGTGCAAAATTCTATAATCTCAATGAAAAATTAAAACCAATATCCCCCAAACTATTTTACAAAGCACAAATGGAAAGAACATTTCCAAATTAATATTATGAAACTGATATTACCTTGATACTAAAACCATGCTGATAACCAAAAAATGAACAGTAAATCAACATTCCAATGAGCATATGCTCATGGAAATCAGAAGAATTACCACTGTCAATTCTGTTTTATGCTGGAGCTGCAGGAGTGAGTCTGGTTTTGTAAATAAATAAATATAATACACCACACAAGTAAACTAAGCAATATTTAACTATGTTTCATAAAACCTTCAACAAAATCTAGCATCCACACTTGGAAAAAAATACCTGAACAGAATAGAGATGAGGGGGGAAATATCTGATTTAATTAATATTAAAATTAGAGCATAAATCTAGGTGAATAGGAAAGGGAACTGAGTCTGGGAAGATTTGGAGATTGAAGATATTCTTAGGGTTTCATTGCTGTGAGGAGACAGAATGACCAAAACAGCTATTATAAAAGAAGGAAAACATTTAGTTGTGTCTGTCTTATAGCTTCAGAGGTTTAGTCCATTGTCATCTTGGAAGGAATCATGACAGCATATAGGTTGACATAGTAATGGGGAAGAGCTAAGAGTCTTAATCCTAAGACAGCAGGGAGCAACTTTGTATTGCACTAGGCATAGCCTGAACCCTGAATGTACAAGGGACCTCAAAATCACACTTAACCCCAAAAGTCACATCTAATCCAACAAACCACAACCTCTTAATAGTGCTACTCCCTATGGAACAAGTATTCAAACGTGAGTCTATTGGGGCCATACCTATTCAAACCACTGTGAAAATTATCAAAATATTTTTATTACCTTGTCCAGCCTTTACATGAAGGTTGTTAACTCTGTGAGGCCTGTTCTTTTCTGAAGGGAAACTGAGGAGATGGGGATCTAGGAAAGAGGGGAAATGGGTGCCAATGGGGATAGGATGGTGTGGAGATAGGAGAAACTGCAGTTAGAAGATATGAGAGACGAATAAAACAGGAAAACAACAAAATCACACTGTCTAAAAATCCAGCATGCTCAAAGATCTAATTGAAAACTAATATTAAAAGTTAACAAGCAATACACAGTTATAAGAAACCCACAGCCAAGTAATCATGAGTGGGAAAATTTCAAAGTATTTCTCCTAACAATAGATTATAAAAAAAAAAAAAAATCCTGTCTTCTCTCTCCAATCTTCAGCAAAGGTCTTGAAATCTTGGCTAGGGCAATATGATAACTGAAGAAACCAAAGTGTATACACATAGAAAAGTACACATAGTTAAGGTATCTTTGTTATGTATGATATGATTCAATATATAAAAGATAATAAAAATTCCACCAAAATTACTACATATGATAAGTATATTTATCAAAGTGAAGGACCAAAATTAAAGACAAAAAGTCAAAAGCATTCTTATATACAAATGATAAAGACACCATGGAAGAAATCAAAAAAAGGTAACTCTCACAAGAGCCTCAAATTCGTAGAATAAAATCCAATCAGGAATGTGAAAAATTTATATGTTGCATAATATTTGACCACATTGTGAACCCCAAGGATGTTATTTACTGGAAAAACCTGTCTTTAGTTGTGGTGTGTCTCAGCCTTAGCATATACCTATAATCCAAGAGCTTTCTACATGAGTATTGTAACCAGGATTAAATTAAGTAAACCATAAGTAAAGAGCCAGAGTAAGCAACCAATTGTGAGGAAGTGAAAATAGGAAAAAGGAATAGAGAGTAAGAGGCAATCGGAAGGATGGACAGAGACATGCGCAGAAAGGAGAGGGGAGGGACATTCAGTTTAAAGGAGGTTTGGGACAGTGCAAAACAGGGATTTCTAGTGGATCACCAGCTGAGGAGAAAGGTCATCCTACTTGGTTTATTTGCCTTTCACACCTCAGCATCTGGTTCCCAAATCCTCATTGGTAAAAGCAAACAATTGAAATTTTGTTTAAAGAAAAAACATTTGGTGTTCCAATGTGTGGTACAATGAGTCAGAGAGAAAAATCATGCCAGCTGTGGCCAATCTGAGAATCTATCTGATTTGGTAAAACACCTGGGAAATCCTCATCTGTGAAGTCCACAAAGAGAGTTAAATAATATTAAAGGAAAATATTTCTCACGAAAGTTAAAAGAAATGTAGGACAATGGGACAATCACTATCAGTCAGTGGATTTTGGGATCAAATATGAAAAATGGTTTGATAACTATGCCATATATAAACTATGGATTGATTGGATACAAGACTTAAAAAAGATAGATGAAAATAGTAAAAATACAGAAACACAGAGAGAAAAATGTAGACAAGGACCTACCGTGTAACCACATGATAAAACTGAATACTGATGTCCCAAGGTTGTTAGAAAACCAATTTTAGTTTATTTAATAACTATGTAGATCTACCAACAGGCAATAGTCACCCCCAGGGCATAAAGAAATGAAATGGAATCCTATAAACATATTAGATTTTAGGAGATTTAAGGAAGCAATTATTTCATATCATATGCATTCACCCTATGTGATGCAAAGTAAATCGATGAGCAACTCAGAACAAAGTTATCTATCTGCCAAGACTAGAGATATTTGGCAACAGCAAGTTGGGGAGATATTCCTCGGTTATATACTGGAGAACATTCTAGGAAGAGGTAGCTAGGGCCATAGAATGTCGCTTCTGTCTCTGTCCCGCAGAAAGGAGGGACACCAGGACGTTCTTCTCAAAGCAGTTTATTCAGGAACCTTTCTTTCTGCAAGCAAGCAGCAATCTCCCTTTTCTTCCCTTCCTCCCTCCAGCCCCTGAGCACACTCCCTTATATCCTCCCTCAACTCCGCCTCCTCAGTCCAAACTGTGTAGTCTCAGTTCATAGGTCCATGTCACATGGCCTGATCTTGCATCATGGTGCGCCTGCACAGCTCTCACAATGGACATGGGTAGTTTCAGGTGTGTGAGGAAGTCAGGTGCTAGTCATGAGACTTAGTTGCAGTCCCAGGCACCATTTTGGGACTGCTGCCACACCGGCTCCCCACATCCTTTGTGACTGTATAGCTCAGAATGGCTCCCTACAAAAGAAGAAGGAAACAGTGCTAGAGTTATTAATAATTTCTATGATCAGTTGAAAGTGAAGGACAATAGGCTGAGGTTCAAAGGCACATTGAACTTAATGATCTTATCATCATACTTTGCCATGTACGAGCTTTAAATGCTTGAGACAAGGTTGAAGAATCATTTACTAAAATTATACAAAGTCCTAGCAACCCAATGCCCACCCACACTCTACAGACTGCATGGCTTAAACTATGTCCACAGTAACCAGGGACACAGGAGACCTACTCTAACCAGCCGAATCACTGCCTGCCTTCAAGGAAACTGGCTCTTCCTGCTTCCACAGAGACTGAGACACCTACTCAGAAACATGAAGGCCAGTTAACACCAGAGATAACCAGATGGCCAGAAGCAAGCACAAGATCATAAGCAATGAAGCCAATGTAACTGAGCACCACCAGAACCCAGTTCTCCTACCATGGCAAGTCCTGGGTACCCCAATACTCCTGAAAATCCCATCTCATGACGATGATAGAGGTCTTTAAAAGGATATAAAGAACTACCTTTAAAAATATAGGAAAACACAGGTAAACAGGTAGAAACGCTTTAATAGGAAAAAAATAAAACCTTTTTTAAGAAAGCACAAACAGGTGAAGGAATTTAACTGAAATAGAAATAAAAACAATAAGGAAAATATAAAGAGAGGCAACCTTGGAGATGGATAACTTAGGAAAGAGATCAGCATCTACAGATGCAAGCATCACCAACAGAGTACAAAAGATAAAAGGTGGAATCTCAGGTGTAGAAGATACTACAGAAAATATTGACACATCTTTCAAAGAAATTACAAAGTGTAAAAGCCTACTAATCCAAAATATCCAGGAATTAAGTAAACAATGAAAAATATCAAACCTAAAGATACAGAAGTGACCTAGGAAGAGAAGAGGGCTCCAGCTCAAAAGGTTAGAAATATCTTCAACAAAATCATAATAGGAAACTTCCTTAACCTAAATAAAGAAATGGCCATAAACCTATGAGAAGTCTACAGAAAACCAAATAGATTGGACCAGAAAAAAATTATCTGGTCACATACTAATACAAACACTAAATACACAGAACAAAGAATATTAAAGGCTGTAAGGTGAAAGTGGCCAATAACATATAACGGCAGACCTATCATGATTACATCAGCCTTCTCAACAGAGACTCTAAAAGTCTATATTATTATTATATTATTTTTACTATATTATTACAAAACATGATAAAGAAAAGTTTGCTTTCACAGTGTCTACTTAAAATAATGGTCAACCTGCTCAAAAGTATCGCTGAGAGGTTCTTCCACAAGCAATGTTAAAAATTTCAACATTGTGTTATTTTGTATGAAATCTGTTAGAAATAATTCATAAATAGTTTTCTCAAACTAAAATTTATCATTATAGGGATGTTATCTTACTGCCTCAGATTAGACTCAGATACCTTAGGGAAAAATGTTTGATGGAGCAAAGAGAATTCTACCTTTCAGAAGATTACAAATTGCTTTTAAAAAAAGTACAAAGAGGAGATTCTGTGAATTATATAGCATGTAAGATAGGTTTACAGAAAATTTGACCACAAAAAGTACAAATCAGGAGAGATCAATTACAAACTCTTAATGATTTTCAAAAATTGCTGGGAGATATTAACTGGCTAAAGACTATAATTGGATTAATTATTCCAGAACTACATAATTGATTCCAAAGCTTACAAGATAAGTAATTAACTAGTCCAAGAAAATTATAGGTTGAGGCTTAAGGAGAATTGGCTCTGGAAGAAAAGAAATTACTGGATCCATATGAGAATTACTTGGATCCAAAGCTTGATTATATTTTAAGGATTTTGCTCTCTACTCATTTGCCCACAGGAATTTTTATGCAGAGATATGATAATATACATTAGATTTCATATTATTAATACAAAAAGAGAGGAAAAAATAAAGACCTATAGAGAAATTATTTCTGAATTGATTCTGAAAATAAAAATGGAACTTCATCAATTAGCAACTATAGATCCATCAGAAATTGCGAGTGCCTTTTATTAATGCAGAAATTGCCTCATTATGGGCAGAAAATGAAAACTGACAAAGGGCCTGCAGTAAGTTTTTGGAAAAATTAATAATAAATGTCCCAACTGCTAGAGAATTCAATTTATAAAAGAACTAATTGGTTTCTTCTTCATATAGGAAAGGAAACACCAATTTCTGGTCCCTCTACATTCTATTCTGCTGCAAATAAAGGAAAAATGCAAGTTATAAGTCATAAACAATAAGTAAAGTCATTGAAACCCATTATGATGAAGTTAATAAGTCAAAGGTATATACCAACTTATGGTATTATTAGATTTTTCTGAATTTCTTAATGTGCTTGCTCTCAAAATACAGAAAATTTATATATTGAAATTTTGAACATATTCCGGATGATTCAGAACCATAAACCATAAACTTTGGTATTTATTCTACTATAACAAGTAATCAAAAATAAAAACCATTCCTTGTATATATACATATCAAATTACATATGGCTTTACAAGGCCATTTGGTAGCAGGTTATGATGAAATAGTCCAGCTATTAATAAGAAATGTTCTAGAAGCCTCATAATTTCACAAGAAACACCATGTTAACAGCAAAGATTTGACAAAAGTGTCTTCTATCACTTGGCAACAAGCCAAGGAAATTACAAGGAAGTGTTCTACTTGCTCTGTGTAAAACAAAACTCTATTACCTGCAAAAAATTACTCAAAAGGTACCCAAAGAAATGAAATTTGACAGATGAATATGTTTCATTTTTCAGAGTTTGGAAACTTATACTATTTGCAGCATCCAATATATACAGATTAGAATCCAATAGAAATTTCAATGGGCAACACCTTTACGTTCTGAAAAGACTGCTTCTGTAATTACACATTTATTAGAAGTTGTGACTATTATGGAGATACATGACAATGTTCCAGCATATGTTTCTAGTAAAATGAATCTTTTTTTTGGATAATATTATATAAATAGTGCAACAAGTACACTACAAAAGTATATGGGACAAGAAAATATAGAAAGATCTAATCACACATTAAAAGATATGCTTAAGAAACAAAATAAAGAAAGAAATAAAAATAAAGTCCCCCAGGGAGTTTACACAATGCTTTTTTAACTTAAATTTTTTAATGACAATGAGAAAGGAAAAATAGAGACATTAGATAGAAGGAAAAAAACCTGTTGAATAAAATTAGCCTTAAAGATGTGTTCTTCTACACAAAAGAGAAACAAGCTGAGAAAGAAATTAAGGAAATGAGACCCTTCATAATAGTCCCAAATAATATAAAATACCTCAGTGTGACTTTAACCAAGCAAGTAAAAGTCCTGTATGATAAGAACTTCAAGCCTCTGAAGAAAGAAATTGAAGAAGACCTCAGAAGATGGAAAGATCTCCCATGCTCACGGATTGGCGGGTTTAACATAGTAAAAATGGCCATTTTACCAAAAGCGATCTACAGATTCAATGCAATCCCCATCAAAATACCAATCCAATTCTTCAGAGAGTTGGACAGAACAATTTGCAAATTCATCTGGAATAACAAAAAAAACGGGATAGCTAAAACTATAATCAACAATAAGAGGACTTCTGTGGGAATCACTATCCCTGAACTAAAGCAGTATTACAGAGCAATAGTGATAAAAACTGCATGGTATTGGTACAGAGACAGACAGATAGAACAATGGAATAGAATTGAAGATAAAGAAATGAACCCACACACCTATGGTCACTTGATTTTTGACAAAGGAGCCAAAACCATCCAATGGAAAAAAGATAGCATTTTCCGCAAATGGAGCTGGTTCAACTGGAGGTCAACATGTAGAAGAATGCAGATCGATCCATGTTTATCACCCTGTACAAAGCTTAAGTCCAAGTGGATCAAGGACCTCCACATCAAACCAGGTACACTCAATCTAATAGATGAAAAACTGGGGAAGCATCTCCAACACATGGGCACTGGAGAAAATTTCCTGAACAAAACACAAATGGCTTATGCTCTAAGATCAAGAATTGACAAATGGGATCTCATAAAACTGCAAAGCTTCTGTAAGGCAAGGGCACTTTTGCTAGGACAAAACGATAACCAATCCTACAACTGATAGAGGGCTTATATCCAAAATATACAAAGAACTCAAGAAGTTATACCACAGGGAGACAAATAACCCTATTAAAAATGGGGTCCAGAGCTAAACAAACAATTCACAGCTGAGGAATGCCGAATGGCTGAGAAACACCTAAAGAAATGTTCAACATCTTTAGTCATAAGGGAAATGCAAATCAAAACAACCCTGAGATTTCACCTTACACTAGTGAGCATGGCTAAGGTCAAAAACTCAGGCGACAGCAAATGCTGGCGAGGATGTGGCGAAAGAGGAACACTCCTCCATTGTTGGTGGGATTGCAGACTGGTACAACCATTCTGGAAATCAGTCTGGAGGTTCCTCGGAAAATTGGACATTGAACTACCTGAGGACCCAGCTATACTTCTCTTGGACATATACCCAAAGATGCCCCAACATATAAAAAAGACACGTGCTCCACTATGTTCATAGCAGCCTTATTTATAATAGCCAGAAGCTGGAAAGAACCCAGATGCCCTTCAACAAAGGAATGGATACAGAAAATGTGGTACATCTACAAAGTGAAATATTACTCAGCTATGAAAAACAATGACTTTATGAAATCCATAGGCAAATGGATGGAACTGGAAAATATCATCCTGAGTGAGGTAACCCAATCACAGAAAAACTCACATGGTATACACTCATTGATAAGTGACTATTAGCCCAAATGCTTGAATTACCCTATATGCACAGAACACATGAAACTCAAGAAGGATGACCAAAATGCGAATGCTTCACTCCTTCTTTAAAATGAAAACAAGAATACCCTTGGCAGGGAATAGAGAGGCAAAGTTTAAAACAGAGGCAGAAGGAACAACCATTCAGAGCCTGCCCACATGTGGCCCATACATATACAGCCACCAAACTAGATAAGATGGATGAAGCAAAGAAGTGCAGGCCGACAGGAGCCGGATGGAGATCTCTCCTGAGAGACACTTGCGTCAGTCCATATATAGTCTTTCAGTAGTGGTATAGATGAGAGGAAGTATTGAAAGAGTTGACGGAGCTTGCAACCCTACAAGAACAATAATTCTAACAAACCAGGGCTTCCAGGGATTAAACCACTACTGAAAGGCTTTGTTTTAATATTTCTAAAATAATAAAAGCATTCAACTAAGGAAATTGGAGACCATTGTACAAATGAAACATCTGAAAATATAGGACAGATTATCAAGAGACAATATCCCAAGAAAAAGGTGTAAAGTGGCCAGGCAGTATCGTGTTCCTTCATCTTAATGAACTGAAAGCCCAGCTAGGTACCCAGACTAGGGCCAGCATCCAATTCCATTCAAGCTACATGAACTTTATTCTTAATTACCTATTTCAGACTCAAACCTGACAACACAAATAGAAAGTTAGATGAAGTTTACTTCTACAATTTGTTAGTACTTTGTATGATTATTAGTATCATGACAAAAAGTATACATATGCGCAGACACCCCCCCACACACACACACACACTAACCCAAGAGTCTTCATCCAGCAGTGGATGGAGGCAGATGCAGACACCCAGAACAAACTTTATGCAGAGCCTGAGGAGTCTTTGGAAGAGTTTGAAAAAGAAGTGAGCAAGTTGGAGGCATCAAGGACATCATAACAACACCCACAGAGTCAACAAACTTGGGACCATGGAGGCTCACAGATCCAGAATCATGGAGGAGCAGGTCTTAGAGCCTATACACATTTGTAGCAAATATGTAGCTTGGTGTTCAAACTGTTCCCTTAACAAGTAAAATGGTGCCTTCCTCAGTCTTTGTTCCCTACCATTGAATCCCCTTCCCTCCTACTTGGACTGCCTGTTTGGGCTTCAGTGGGAAAGGTTGTGTCTAGACCTTCTGTGACTAGATGTGGGGTGTTACACATGGGGTGCTTTCCTTCTCTGTAAAAAAGGGGTAAGGCAATGGGGAGGGAGGGATTTGTAAGGGTGTGATTGGTAAGAGTAGAGGGAGGAGGCTATAATTGGGGTGGAAACTCAAAAAATAAAGATAAAAAAATAAAACAAAAAAGTAAGTTGAACCAAAACTAAAAGATTATGAGATTAGTGACAATAGAATAGAAGAACATTTATATTGATGAATATGTTACAACTCTTTAAATTCAAAAATATGTAATCCTATCAAATACAACCAACTTGGACCTTGCAGAGAACTTGGCAGAAATAGCTTCATTGTTGTACAAAGTTCTACTGTTTTAGAGTTAAAACCTTTCCTTTTTATTTACAAAAAAAGTGGAAAATGTTACAGGGTATTTGATCATACTGTGAAACCCAAGATAGTATTATTTACTGGAAAAACCTGGTTTTAGTTATGATGAATCTCAACATTAGCATACACCATTATTCTGCTTGAATATTGTAAACAGGATTAAATAAGGTACACTATAGGCCAAGAGGCAGAGTAAGCAACCAGTTAATAGGAAGCGAATGTAGGGTTACTATGAAAAAAATCATAGAGAATAATAATAAGAAGTAGGGAGTAAGGATAGAAAAATACATAGGAAAGAGAAGAGAGGGTCCTTCAATTTGAAGGAAGTTTGTTTGAGATGGAATGAGAGAGGGGATCCTGGTGGGATGTTGGCTGAGGAGGGAGGTAAGCTGAGTACTTTCTCTGTCTCTCAACTATCAGCCTTTCATCCCAGCATCTGTATCCTGAGTCCTCATTGGTAAAATCAAACAATTGAGTTTTTTTGTTGTTGTTGGATTTTTTTTGTTTGTTTGTTTGTTTGCTTTTTAAAGAACAACACTTATACAATGAATACTTTAAGAAGATCCTAAATCCTACTACCTTTTCCTTGGTGTTACTCTTCATCCCCCATAAAGCACACCAGCACCTTCCCTTTTTTTTCATTTCTACTTCTTAGAACCTGTATCTTGGTATTCAAGAGCCATAAAATGTCTAACAAAATTCACAGTAGCAGTCATAAGAAAATATTCTATTTGTTGATCAGAGCTTTCCAAGTGGTTTCCAAGATAATATATTTCTGTTGCCCTTGGTTGCCTCCAAGAAATTGAAGATAAGTCCCTATTGTTAAAGGCATCACATATCTTAGAGGTCAACATAATGTTTTCTGAAAGCCTCCCACCTGAGGACTAGATTTCATAATACTGGAAGGTGTTTTGTAAGCTGCCAAGGAAGAAAAGCAATCAATAATCATATCCAGAAATGCCTGTGTGGTGCATGCCTTTAATCCCAGCATTCTATAGGCAGAGGCAGGTCACCTTTGTAACTTCGAGGACAGCATTGTCTACAGCATTCCAGGATAGCCAGAGATACACAGAGGAAAACAAAAACAAAAGCAAAGAAGTCATATCCAGCTGCAATGCTTATGAATCACAATAACATACTTGGAAGATACACGTAAAGATTCAGTAGAGATAGTCATATCTTGGGGTAATGAACTGCTGTCTAACTATATTTAAGGTTCATTCAGTAATCAAAAATTCATGTCTGATTCTATAAATGTAGCCTACTATCCATGACTGTGAGTCCGTGGAACCTACAGAAAAACCTACTACTGTTACTTTCATTAGCCGTTAAATCTTAATTGTAGTATTCTATATACTGATTCTTATAACCATAGCGCAGTGTAGTTCTTACCCCCTCATCAAGGAAATGGATGGAGTAGAGACCATCACAGGAAACTGAAACCAGTCAAAATGCCGAAAGCACCTGCTTATAGTGTACCCAAGATGGACTTCATACCGTTTACATAATTGGCTATATATGTTTGTATGGGACTATTCTCATTTGTCTAAGAGAATATTCTTGTTGTGATCAGTGGAGTGGCTGTAACTTCTGAGCCTGATTGCAGATTTTTCAGAAAATTACTTTAGTCTCTGCCTCAGTATGGAATGGGCATTTCTCTGGGTATGTAGAAGCATGGTCAAATGTACTAATATAATATTGATATCAATGTCACTCCTAACATTATTAAATAATGAAAAATTCAATGCCATTCATCTATGAACATGGCATAAATGAAAAAATAATACTGCTGACCATATTTAGAAGTTCAGTGTTGAAAGATAATGCTCTAGAACATTTCTCCACTTTTTGTTGAGAATTCTATAACAGTTTTTTTCCTTTAGCACATGAAGGAAATGAGTAGTTCCCAACCTGAGAACAAATTTGTTTACTGCAGTGTTATTCAGTCATGGAAAGATTATTAGGGGTGCTAATGGCCCATTCTAAGGACTGGTATGTCCCTAAACTCCACGTCCCTCAAATGAGCCATCTCATCTGAAGTTCTCCTCACCCACTCATAGAAGACTGGGGTTGGGGATAATACAAGCAAAAGTATTATGTGTGGTTAATATATATTAATACAAACTTCTTTTTATTTATCTTTATTTTATTGGATACTGTATTTACTTATATTTCAAATGTTATCCCCTTTCCGAGTTTCCCCTCCAGAAACCCTCTATGTCATCCTACCTCCTCCTGCTTCTATGAGGGTGTTCCCCAACCCTCCCAAACTCCTCCTCCCACCTCCCTGCTCTGGCATTCTACTATACTGGGGAATCAAGCCTTCACAGGACCAAGGGCTTCTCTTTCCATTGATGTCCGACCAGGGCATCCTCTGCTACAAATGTAGCTGGAGATAGAGTCCTTCCATGTGTACTTTTTGGTTGATGGTTTAGTCTTTAGAAGCTATGTGGGGTCTGGTTGGTTGATATTGTTGTTCTTCCTATGGGGTTGCAAACACCTTCAGCTCCTTCAGTCCTTTCTCTAACTCCTCCACCGGGTACCCCTTTATCAGGACAATGGTTGGCTGTAAGCTTCTGCTTCTGTATGAGTCAGGCTCTGGAAGAAGCTTTCAGGAGACAGCTGTATAAGACCACTGTCAGCATACACTTCTTGACATCAGCAATAAAGTCTGTTTGGTGGCTGTATATGGGATAGACATATAGAGTGTGGCAGTCTTTGGATGGCCTTTCCTTCAGTCTCTGCTCTACACTTTGTCTCCGTATTTCCTCCTCTGAGTATTTTGTTCCCACTTCTACAATAGACTGAATCATCTACACTTTGTCTTTCTTCTTGAGCTTCAGGTGGTCTGTGAATTGTATCTTGGGTATTATTGAGTAGATGACACTAAAATCAGGGACTAGACAAGGCACTCTTCCCCTACATATTCAAACACCACTCAAAGTCCTAGTCAGGGAAATTAGACAACAAAAGGTTATCAAAGGGATGCAAATTGGAAAGGAAGAAGTCAAATATCACTATTTGCAGATAATATCAGTCTAGTTAAGTGACCCACAAAATTCCACCAGAGAACTCCTAAACCTGATAAACAACTTCATCAAAGTGGCTGGATATAAAATTAATTCAAGAAATCAATACCCTTCCTACACTTAAAGGATAAACAGACTGAGATAGAGATTAGGAAAATGATACCCTTCACAGTAGTCACAAATAATATAAAATACCTTGTGGTGACTCTAACCAAGCAAGTGAAAGACCTATTTGGCAAGAACTTCAAGTCTCTGAAGAAAGAAATCAAAGAAGATCTCAGAAAATGAAAAGTTCTTCCAGGTTCATGGATTGGTGGATTACTATAGTAAAAATGGCCAACTTGTTGAAAGCAATCTACATATTCAATACAATTCCCATCAAAATGTCAACTCAATTCTTCATAGAGTTAGAAAGAGCAATTTTCAAATTCATTTGGAATAACCAAAACCCAGGATATGGAAAACTATCTTCAACAATAAAAGAACTTCTGGGAGAATCATCATCCCTAAAATCAAGCTGTATTACAGAACAATAGTGATAAGAACTGTATGGTATATGTACAGAGACAGGCAGGTAGATTAAGGGAATAGAATTGCAGACCCAGAAATAAACTCACACACCTGTGGTCACTTGATCTTTGACAAAGGAGCTAAAACCATCCATTGGGAAAAAGACAACATTTTCCACAAATGGTCCAGGTTCAAGTGAAGGTTAGCATGTAGAAGAATGCAAATTGATTCTTTCTAATGTCCTTATAGAAAGCACAAGTACAAATGAATCAAGGACGTCCACATAAAACCAGATACAGTCAAAGTATCATAAGAAAAATAGGTAAAAGCCTCATACACATGGTTGTAGGGGACAATTTCCTTAACAGAACACCAATGGTTTATGCTCTAAGATCAACACTTTAAAAATGGTACCTCATAAAACTGCAAAGCTTCTGTTAGTCAAAGGACACTGTCAATAGGACAAAAGGGCAACCACCAGATTTGGTAAAGTTGTTTACCAAATCTACATCTGATAGAGGGCTAATAGCTAATATATAGAAAAATCTCAAGAAGTTAGACTCCAGATGATCAAATAACCCTATTAAAAATGGGATACACAGCTAAACAAAGAATTCTCATCTGAGGAATCTTGAATGGCTCAGAAGCACCTATAGAAATAGACACCATCCTTAGACATCAGGGAAATGGTAATCACAAAAACCTTGAGATTATACCTCACACCAGTCGGATGGCTGAGATCAAAAACTCAGGTGAGAGCAGATGCTGGCAAGGATATTCAGAAATAAGAACACTTCTCCATTGTTTGCAAGGTGCTACAAACACTTTGGAAAATAGTCTGGCAGTTCCTCAGATTCTTGGACATAGTACTATCTGAGAACTCAGCTATATCACTCCTGGGCATATAACCAAAAGATGCTCCAACATATAACAAGGACACATGCTCCACTATGTTCATATCAGCCTTATTTATAATAAACAGAATCTGAAAAGAACCTAGATGTCCTTCAATAGAGGAATGGATACAGAAAATGTGGTACATGTAGACAATGGAGTACTATTCATCTATTAAAAGCAATGACTTTATGAAATTCATAGGCAAATGGGTGGAACTGGAAAATATCATCCTAAGTAAGGTAACCCAACCATGAAATAAAAAAAACAAAACAAAACAACAGCAACAACAACAACAACAAAATGCATGGTATGCACTCACTGATAAGTGGATATTAGCCCAAAAACTGTAAATATCTAAGATATAATGCAACATTCTTAAGAAGAAAGATTCTACTGCTTGCAGTATTGTGCAAAATGATCCCATTTTGTTGCTTACATTTATTGGAACAATTTCATTTGTTAAGCCAATGGGCAGTCTCTGTCACTGGGGAGCTGATGCTTTGGATCTTCTGGATTATTTGATGATTGCATCATGGGTCACCATTTGTAAGAATTGCCAAGAAAAGAAGTGCTATCAAAACTGAATTTTATCAGGCTGTCAAGCTGTGTATGTGTTGAATAAATACTAGTTAAGAGTTACATTTCAAAATGAGCATGAGGTGGCATTTGGTTTAATTTCGGTGGACCTATACCCAGACGGTGACTGTTGCTCTATGATTGTGTAAGCTTGTCAGATGACATGTTACAGTGTATTTAAAAATTGTGTCTTATAAGTAAAATACCAGCCAAGAGTTTGAAGTCAGAAAAGTAGAGGGAGGATGGCAGCATCAGATTAGCAGGTTAGGGGATATCTAATCTGGGTGACTCAAGAGTGTCAGTGGAATGAATGAATGTGTTACATTCAGACCCCACTGATCTGACAAATTAGGAAGACATTTTGTCTCCATAGACAAGCTGCAGCACTTTAAAGTCACTCTGAGTGCAGATAAACCTAAAATTCAAAAGAGTAAAAAAAACAATTCAACTTCAAAACTCACAATATGCTTCATAGAAAGGAAGTCATCACACAGATGCACCACATTTTTCTAGTCAATGAATTCCTCCAGGTTTCAAAGACAACTGGTCTTGTCCTATAATTCTCTGACTCATTAACTCTTTAGGTATCCTGTTAACCTCTGCTAACCTCTGTGTTTTCATTCAGACTTACTTTCATTTCTGGTTCTGTCTTAACAGTAATTTCTTTTTGTCTAAATATTTTCGTTTTCCCATTGTCTTGGCAACTTGTCTATTGCTGTAATAAAATACCATTATTAAGGTGACACATCAAAGAGAGCATTTAATATGCTTGGAGTGTTTGAGTCTATGATGTTAGATCAAAGTAACAACTGATAGCTCACATTTTGATTGACAAGTAAGAGGCAAAGAGAATAGACACACTAGAAATTTTGGTAAATTAATCTCAAAATCACTCCCAGTGACACATCTCTTCCATCTAAGCACGCCCCCTAAATCTTTACCAAACAGTTATACCAACTGGGGTTCCAAGTATTCAAATTGACAGACCCATGGGCGCCATTCTTATCAAGCTACCATACTTACCATTTGAAATTTAACTCTGACCTTTCTCACACAGCTTTTTGAATACATGTTCCCAAAACTGTTGCTATTTATTTCTTCTGTTTTCTAGTTAGCTTTTACTAATTTTAAGCTGCAATTAGACTTTCTTCTGTGCACATATTTTAACAAGACATGTCAAATACCTTTACTTTTTATTTATTTATTTCAATTTTTATATCAACTTGAATTTTCCTTATTATACAGTATTTCAGTTATAATTATTATTTTATTTTTATTTATTATTTATTCCAGTTTGGAATATATGCCTCTGACTTAAACATAATTTTACCTTAAATGTCTCAGGAATCTAGAATGATGTTAGATAGGTTCAGTTAATTATCTGAAAACATGTAAAAGAAGGTCCTTGGAGCAGTCAATGTGACAGTATAATCTCCTCCTAGAGAAGGAAAATAAACTACATCTACCCAGTGTCCCTGTGCAGGTAGAGAAAGCTCTACCTAAAATGGTTCACTAAGCACATTGGTGTTCCTCTTCTTGGAAGAGGTACTGAAAGGTGTTAATGGAATTTTTATGCTACAATACTCTTTTCAAACAGTATTTTCACCCACAGAACTAGATGCTTTGTACCTGTTCTCCTCAACTTCTTTTCATGACCCCTTCAGTCCTGGGTCAACAATTGAAACTGAAGTTATAACTTTACCAAATGGCCTTCCATTGCCTTTTACAGTGCAAACCTCAGCTGCTCTTCATAACCCCTTAATGCCTTCAAAAACAGTACCACCTGGGTGACTCCTACATTACCAAGTCAGGTGCAGCATGAAGTACAACCTTGGTCTTCTCTGGAACACAGCCTCTTCTTGCTCTCAGAAAACAGTTCCCAGAATATTTCACCTCAATGATGCTGGTCTTTTCTTAATTACCACTAATTTCTTAGTTCCAGCTGACCGGTATCAATAGTCCCAGTAATGCAAAGGTTTTGCTTTAATAGTTCTGGTATCTTGTTTATCACAGTTGATTCTTCAGCCCCAGCTAACCAAAACCACAGAAGCTTCACAATCCAAGCAGCAATGGCCCTAATAAAGAGTCTTTAATCTTCTATCTGAAATTTCACATGTCAGGACTCCATAGTACAGATTGTTCTCAACATTATCTTCCAAGCTCCTGCAGAACATTCTAAGAGCTCTTAACACCCAATGGCTCTTCTAGCCCAAATTTCTAAAGTCTTTCCACACTTCTCAAAAAAAAATGGTCAAATTGTCACAGGAATACTTCATTATTCTGATATCAATTTCTGTGTTAGTTAGGGTTTTAGTGTTGTAAATAGACACCATAACCAAGGCACCACTTATAAGGAAAACATTTAACTGGGCTGGTTTACAGGTTCAAAGTTTCAGTCCATTATTGACAAGACAAGAGCATGGCAGCCTCTGGTCAGGCATGGTACAGGAGTTGCTGATCTTCATCTGAAAACTGCTGGTGGAAGTCTGGCTCCCAGGTAGCTAGGACAAGGGCATTAATGGCCACAGCCACAAGGTCATACCTGCTCCAACAAGGCCATACCTACTCTAACAGGGCCACATTTCCCAACAATGCCACTTCTTGGGCCAAGCATATACAGACCATCACAGCATATACCCAAAAGATGTTTCAGCATGTAACAATGACACATGCTCCACTATGTTCATAGAAGCCTTATTTATATTAGCCAGTAGCTGGAAATAACCCAGAAGTCCCTCAACAGAAGAATGCATACAAAAAATAAAATACATTTACACAATGAAGTACTAAACAGCTATTGAAAACAATAACTTCATGAAATTTGAAGGCAAATAGATGGAACTAGAAAATATCATCCAAAGTGAGGTAACCAAAACACCAAAAGGACACACATGGTATAAACTCACTGATATGTGGATAGTAGTCCAGAAGCTCACGAAGTAAAATATTTTTTAAAAAGAACCAAATTCCCTCAGCTGTGATTGCCTAAAAAATAAAAACAAGTAAAACACATTTTGAAAAAGCCAGAGAAAAGATCCAGAGCACAATTATAATCAGACCCCAAAAAATTCAAAATACCACAGAATAAATAACTTAGTGTGATTTTTGGTACTTATTTCCAATATTGTGTGCCCCCAAGAGATTGGATAGATCCAATTGTTTGTTTCTGTTATCCTTAGCACACACAGATTGTCTTCTGGGCTTGGACCAGCTTTACTCTACATCTATTACTTCTACTCCTGTCCTCAGCAGGTATACCATAGACAAGCCTTAGAAAGACCTATAAGTGGGAATAAGGAAAATATTCTGGCACAAACAGGAATTTAGACAAGTTTCTACCCTATATAATGAAACTGAAAGAGGGCTGCCCAAGGCTGTTATAAAACTAACCTTAGTTTATACAATTACTATACAAGAGTATACAGCAGATTATAAATACCCCCAAATTATAAAAAAAATTAAAAAAATAAATGGAATCTTATAGATTGATTTGAGGAGAGTTAAGAAAGCAATCATTTCCTATGACACACGTTCCCCCAATATAAAAGAGATATTAAACTCATGGACAACTTAGAGCAGAGTTATCCCCCAAGATTTGCAAGGTCTGGCAATGGGAATATTGGAAGGTGTTGCTCAGTAACAACTGCAAACATGGCATAAAGAGGAAGCTAGGGTCAGTCATAGCATAGTGAAATCAGGAGGAGGCATATATATTTCCCAGGATCGGTTGCTAGGTGAAGGTCAATATACTGAATTACCAAGGCAGCATTAATTTGATAATCACACCTTGTGCTACTGTTTATCAGCTTGAAATGCTTTGGATAAGGCTGACAAGTCAGAAAAGAGGTCCGGGTCTTTTACTAAAATTACAGAAATTATGGAATTGCCCAAAGAAGGCTTTGCTGATTCTTTTTTTTTTTCAGAGACCTCTGGCGTGGAAAATAAAATAGTATAAGATTCAGAAGTCAAACACATGTTGGTTGAATCTTTGGTTTCTGAAGTGCTGATTCAGAATGCTAAGGGGTGATTAGACCTATAAAGCAAGATCAGCACCAATAAAAGAATGGATTAGAAATATGGCTGATAACAGATCTTGAGATGACTATTTTAGGCAGTGCCAGCCTGACCTTATGACAGGCTGCAAACTGACAGTTAAGGAGAGTTAAGCCTAAGTTATTGTTTCCCAGAAATGAGAACCTGGATCCTGGAACCTGTGTTCAGTCAACAATAGCTGTGGGTAGGCAACGTGAGGATGCTTTGTCATCTGGCCTGAAGTGAAAAATGAACAGAAAGAACAGTAAGCAAGCACCCTGGAAAGTTGCCAGAGCCCTAACCAATGACAGAATCAGTCAGGTCCCCCAGAGATAGAGCTAACCAATCATATCCCTCCCTGAAATTCCCCTAACTGACAAAAGCTGGGACTGCAACCACCGGGTGTCTTCATTCTGGTTGACATACTCTGTCACCTGGCCTGGGACTGTAGAGGATGCTCTGGAACCCCATCTGGGAAAACTTGTTAATTTTCTTCTGATTTCTAAATAGACTATTGGTCTGTCGGCCTTCCTTACACAGAAAGGAAGACTGTCTGAGACAGCATTTTCTTGTTGGTTTTGCCTTTCTGTGTCCGTGTATGTTTTATGTGCTTATAGATTATTTGTTCTCCCCTTTTACCTCAAAAGACACCACAGGACAGCCAGTTTCACTCCTGGACCTAGACCGGTTACATTTCATGACCTTCAGATGCCTGGCAGAGAAGCTAAGCTTAACTGTATGATCAAGGAAACTAACCATCTTTTGCAGGAATGAAAGGTCAGCAAGTCTATCAACCCTTGTTGTGTTGTTGTTGTTGTTTGTTTGTTTGTTATTTAACTAGGGTTTGGGAGGACTTGATCAAGACTTCTTATACTGTTAGTACAAACCCAAGGCACCATGTTCTAGTAGCCTAACTTCAGCATTTAATTCCTGCATTATGGAACATCTGGGTCCCTTTGTCAGAACACCTGGGTCCAGGGGAAAAAATGCTTAAAACTTCATTAGATGGCTGTTCATCCTTGACTTAGTTTGAACTCATTTTACAGATTTTTAAAAAGAAGCTGCTGAACTGGGAAAACAAATACTGATAAACTGTTGCTGGCCTTTGAGCCCTGTCTCCTGCCTGGATCAAGCTAGCAGTAAGCCAGTTTGGTCTGTGCAAATGTCCCTTAAAGAGGCCAGCAGCTTCTCAGCCTCTCTGGTAATAAAGCTGATGGCTATGAAAACTGGATTCAACAGGTAACAAGGTACTCATCCCTTAAAATTATAGCTAGGTAAGTAAGCAAATAATAGTCTGTCTGATTTAAATATATAAATATGTGTGGGTACTGCATGTTTATTGCTGACCAGTCTTAAATGTACATATATATCCACACACATGTTCTGCGTGTCTTGGTTATAAAATATTAATATATAATTTATAGTTTATGGTATATAATCCATAATATTGGTAATAAAAAGTTCATTTAGAACAACTCTGGATTAAAGCCAGCCTGGGCAACCACACATGGCATGAGATACCTTAAAAGTTGGGATTAAAACTTCTTGGAGAAAGTGTGGTATTGTGAGGTGGGCTTGGAGACCCTTCTCCTAGCTGCCTGAGGATCCTTAGTGTGTTTGCCTTCAGAAAAACTCTCAGTCCTCCTATACCGTGCCTGCATGAATATCACTATGCTCATTCCTTGATAACAATGAACTGAATCTTTATATCTATAAGCCAGCCCCAATTAATTGTTGTCCTTATAAGAGTTGTCTTGGTCATGGTGACTGTTCACAGCTGTAAAAGCTCAACAAAGACAATTATTGTAAATAGTTTATTGTGTTAGAGTTACATTTTTTTCTTTTTAATTAGACAGAAAGGGCAGGTACACAAATAATATAGGAATCATAGAAACAAAGGGTAGATTATTGAATACACACTTATGAATCTTCATATATTGATACAGAAATTAAGGTTATATTTTGGTTATAACATACTCCTTTAAAGGCATTATATCTATATAATTGTTTAAAATACAACTTGAAGTTCTTGTCCTTTTGAAAGCTACCATCACAAATTGTTTAGGATAATTAGGAAGTGCAAGTGAATAGTCAATCAAACTTGTGGTTTTGTTAGTTACTAATTTAGTTAATCACTTGTTTTCTAATGATAGATAATAGATAGCAATAGATAAGAACCTTTACCTATTCAAATATTCTGAGATAGTTACTTGGTCTTTAATAAAGTTAGAGATCAGTAGACTATGACATTTAAAGATTGTTTTTTATTAATTTATGATTTTGGAACAATAAAATATGTCAGATCCTGGGAGAACCTCGAGTCTACTTTACAGAAGATGATGAGCAACTTCCATATGGAGTTTGCTTCAGATGTAGCAGCTGACACTGGGCAAGAAACTGCCCTTGTTTCAAATGTGGACAGTATGCTGTTCAAGCTATGGAAAAAAAATGGGACACCTTTATCTCAAGAGCTTTCTATAATCAAGAAGGAATTAGGTCAAGAGGAACAGTAAGCCAGTTGACAATGAGTCAACATAAGGAAACCCAGTAAAATAGAAAGGACAAACATTTAGTTGAAAGGTATTTAAGACAACCTGGAGGAGGAAAAGGGGCTTTGTCCTTCTGGGGCTTCAGTGGAGTAAGAAGCTCAACTGGGTGCTTTCTCTTTTTCTTTGAGACAACAGGTTTTCACTACAGTGTCTGGCTCCTGAGGCTTAATTTGTTAAAATCGAATGTTTGATATTTTGTTTTAAAAACACTTACCCTGAGAAAATATGCTCCAGAAATGTTCACTTCAGTGATGTTGGTCACTTAATAATCCCAACTGATTCTCTAGCTGTAAGAAACCAGCATTCGTTTCAACTAAGTAAAGGTTAATTTCAATCCTAAAGGTCTGTTATTAGTCACGTCTATTCTTTAATAACAAAGTTTAAAACAGAAACAAGCATAGATATCTAATTCAAAATAGAGAAATAGTCCCAGTAGAGTTGTCGAGACTTTCAACCTTTTCTTATACTTGGAAACTTGAGAAGACAGTCTTTATTGTCTTCACTGTCCTCAACAGTCTTCTAGTTTGTCAAAGAATAGCTCCCTAAGTTCCAAGCACTTATCAGCTTTTATCCCTCAATTTCCCAAACTTTTCCACAATCATCCTCTCAACAGCATGTTGAAGTCTATTACAGCAAGAATCTATATTCCTGGTATGAATTTCCATCTTTCTTTGCTTTCTCTTGCTGGGATAAGCACCATGGCCAAAAGCAACTTCAAAGGAAATGATTTATTTGGCTTACACATCCGCATCAGAGTTGATAACCAAGGGAAAGGAACCTGGAGCAAAAACCGAAGCAGAAACCCAGAAGAATGCTATTTACAAGCTTATTCTCAGTGGCTTAATCAGTCAGCTTTGTTCTATAACCTGACACATGGGGGTGGACCACCCACAGTGGGGTGGGTCTTTCCACATCCATTTCCATTAAGAACATGCTCTCCAGACTTGCCTAAGGTATATTTTACTGAGGCTTTCTTTTTCCAGTCTATGTCAGGTTGACAAAACAACAGCATCAAGAACAAAACTAAACAGCACAGCGTTCAAGGATTAGAAACTGAGTGAATAAATGGCTGGAATAACAATATTTTATATTTTCTTTAGATAATTACCTAAAGTAGTGAAACATAGTTACCTATGGCCATTAACTAGCAGAATAGACAGTTTGAATACACAAGAGTGACCAATAAATAAATAGATAAATAAAAATAACCAGCAGTCCTTAGACACCTTATTTTACATTCCTGAGATAATTTTCATTACTAATGTAACAAGCATTGATGGATGACAATACATTGAATAACAAACTGAACTTAAAAAAGTAGATATGGTCAAGTGGATAAAAGGTTCAGTTGAACAAGTAAAAGATGTAAAACCTCAAGGTTAGTACATCTGCAAAAATAAACCTGATCTATTGTTCTCAATGAATTTCATTCCTATTAGAATAAATATGATATGCTCATTATATTTGTTAATGCACACTTACACTGTACTCACAGGGGTAAGAGTACAAGGTAAGAGATTAGATAGCCTAGCTCCTTTTTTGATGGACAAAATAGAATGTTTTACTCAGTATTTTGTCCCATTTTCAAAGAACACTGATAGACCAGACTTTTTCCAAAATGCTATGATGTTAATGCTGAAAATTCAAGGAAGCATATAAGTTTTCCCCCTAAGGAACAGATCTAAAGATACACTGTAATCTTCCATATCCATTCTGAATGTCCAGTGTTAGCAAAAAGAAAGTAATTTTTAAGAGCAGATAGCCAAATATTATTGGATGAAGCAGAAGTCATAAGAAAACGCAGAAATCTAAGAGCTTTCAGAGAACATACCAGAGATAAGATGGATATGAACCAGGGCTAGGAGACAGCAAAAAGCAAAGAAATAAACCTAAGAATCAAGTGCTGCACTGTGTGCATAGGTCTACATCTGCCTCCTTAGTTGAGAAATGGCTAAGGAACCTTTTGATAGGGAGAATGCCCTGGAAGATACACCTTACTAAGGACACATTGTATATTAGTTTGTTGTGGCTGTCCTAAAACTATCTCTTCAAAAGCAACTTAAAAAGAGAACTGGTTTATTTTGGCTATGGAAACTAGGTTGTGGTGAGTCTTGGCTGGAAGGCATAGCATGAAGAGCTAACAGCAGATAATTACATTAAACTACTTTCCAGAAGCAGAGACTGATGAAGGCTGCTGCTCCATTCTTTCCTTACCTCTTTTTCATTAACTAGAATAGCCCAGCTCCACTTATAGTTTTACCTGTACATAAAGGCCATCTTTTCACCTCAGTTTAGTCACCAACTTACAGGCATGTTTAGAGGCTAACCTAATGTAGACACGCCCAATAAGTACTCTCACAAGCTAACCTATTGTATACATGCCTTCACAGACATGGTTACACATTTGTCTTTAGAGGAAACAAAGATCCTGTCAAGTTAGCTATCAAGTTTAATCATCATAGACAGGAAGTACTACCCATGCTCCCAAGACCAAAGTTATTTATATGCACCATGCTCACCAGATCAAGTATTGATACTTTCACAAATTTAATTTTTGACCACACTTGACACCAGTTTATAAGTGTTAGAGAGTACAGCATCTAAAACAAAACTCAAGTGTCAAAACTCAGATTGAAGTGTGATATCAAATACATTTAATGAATGAGAGATATTTGAGGATATTTCTCAATCATCAAATTTATACTCATGTGGCTTTTAATGAACATCAAATCGAATTCCATTCCTATGTCAGTCAAGAACTATGTAGAGCACATGGTTCTCTCCACTTTGGTGGGACTTCATTCAAAAAGTGCAAAGCACAGGAGAACACAAATACCTGACCTCAGTCTTTCTCTGCCTAACCGTCTTTGAGGTGAATACTCATCTCTGGCTGGGTTTTGACCATACAACTGAGACTTTCAAGTGGTTTGGATTCAATTTGCTGACTTAAGACTTAGAGGCATTGTCAATTATTATTGTCGTGTGAACAAATTCATCAAAATACATCCCTCACATTATTGACTGCTTTATCTATACATGTGTGTATGTATGTCCCTAAGAGTACAGTTTAATGAGAATATGTAAGAACAGGTACTGCAGGGATTGGAGTTATTATCTCCAGCATTTTGATATAGTAGAGAAAAACTGAATGAGAGAATGGGTGAGAAATGATGAGAGAAAGACAGGGAAGAATGATACTTATGACAAAGCTAACACCAGCAATGATGATGGTGCTGGTGCTGGAACAAACAAGGACAGGGGTGATGAGAGATAAGGCAATGCAGCTATTAACTGAAAATGTCACACTGAATTGATACTATGCCATTGTCATGCTCTCCAAGACCAACCTGCTAGGAATAACATTTACAGTGTGACACTAGACTCTATATTTGGAGAAAACTTTCACTTCTTAAAGCCCACCATAACATATATATATATATATATATATATACATATATATATATATATATATATATATTCGTATGCAGTAATATTCAGGCATCCCAGCAATCTATCATATTTGATCAAGACATGCATAAATCATTTATTTATGATTTACTATTGCTAGCTTGACTCATTGATTCTTACTGAGACAAGACAAGGTCAGTACTCAAAAAAATAAAGAGAAAGAAAGAAAGAAAAATGAATAAGCCTCCTGCCCTTAAGAGAGAACAGTTTAACCAACAAATTCATCTTCACATCTGACCTCATGAATATTGACACTGGGAGTACTGTATGAATAGAACACATCTTTAAATGAAAAATGTTTGTCAATGATTGCAGAGGGTAGACAGAATTAAGCATAAAATTGTGGTAGGTGTTTCACAGCTACTGCTACTGCATGCCTCATGGAATACTAATCAAGTACACCTAATAGGTCCTTACTTACTCTTAACAGAATGCATTTCTATTGTTTTCCCACACTAACTCATGGCTCTGGCCAGCTGCTTTACTATTTCCACTGACCTGCCCTACATATTATCTCCTTCTTATTCATATGATATGCTTGGTCATGAATCAGATTGAGAGGTGAGTAAAACCGCCGTCTCCTTCAAATCTTTCAATATAATGCCATAGCAAAATTAACCAGACAGACAACAGCAATAGACTTTATTAACCCTGACAACCATGGTAAGGGAATTCTTATCATCTTATTTATTTCTCTGGTTCCTCTTTTTTTTACATATTTAAAACACACAATGAGATGTAAGAAAAATAAATTGTTATGATATCTTATATTGTTATAATAAATCTTTATAGATTTGGTGAATTAGATAACAAATACTTATTTACTTACTATTCTCAAGTTCAAGAGAATAGGAGGTTTATAATGATGATTCTAGGTGATGTGGGATACTATGGAGATTCATTTTCCTGTTTTTCTTGTGATAATTCCTAACAAGGTCCTCCTAGAGCAAAGTAAAAGGAACATGTGTTACCTCTCCCTGACCTAGCATTGGGTTCTTTAATAAAGACTTCCTCTAAACATAATTTCCTCCCCAAAGAACTGCCTCCAATAGTCATCTTCTTAGACGTTATGGGATTAATATATTAATATTAAAATATATTGTATTTTGTAGCTTATACCTATAGTCATGAAATACATGTATCACCTTAAATTTAGAATAGAACATTCTTAAAATTATACTTAATAGTTCATTTTCTATCAAAATTACTTATATAATATTACTGTTTTCATGGAACTTTGGATAATTTCCTGATTTTGAAACCAAAGAATAGAAGACATTTCACTATCTGATCAGTTTTGTTTTATTTTGTTCTATTTTGGTTTTGGTTTCTTTATTCCCCCTTTCTTGCTAATGTTCTTGGCCCTGAACTTTTTTAACTGTACATTCCAATAGTCTGTTTCTCTCTCTGATTTGTACATATGGGTAGTTTTGTCTGAAATGCTTTCCATCCCTCTGTACTAAGAAAACCACTTATTCATCCTTGAAAATCCAGTCTTAATGATGACATTCTGACTTCTTTCTCCCTAGTAAACACAATGACTTCTCAACTAATTCCATCCCAAACTGCTAAATCTTCGGATGCAACCCTCTGCCTCAGTGTGGTGATGCAGTATTATTATGAATATATCTCTTACATTCTAAGTGACTGGAATTTTTCTGGGACCTCACTCCCAAATTAATAATATACCCTAAGATCATTTAAGCTCTAAGACTGCTATGCTACTGCATTCAAACTATTTGTTTAATCAGTCTTTAGGAGAATGACGTAGGAAACAAACTTACTTACTTTGGAATGTCTTTGCCACTAATTTTTATAACTTAAGGTAATACTTAGCCATAATATTAAATTATGTATTTTTCATGCTCATGACTCAGTACGATGAAAGTGTACAAGTTGCTGAAATCAGTCAATACTGAAGTTAGGATAAATTTCCTAAAATATACCATAAAACTTAAAATCAATCATTTATACATACTAGTTAATAAATAATTTTTGTGGTCTGAGCCACTTGTGTCAGTTTGAAGTAAATGATTTAATCCCTTATAAAATTCTGTGAAAATTTTCTGTAAAGTACTCCATTCTTTTTTCCTGTGATGCCTTCTCTCCTGTTCAATAAATACAGAGCAAACCTTTGTTAGAGAATGATCCATACAATCAGGAGACACAGAAGCATAGACCATCATACCACTTTCAGAAAGACAAAACAAACAGACACAAGGATACTCAACCACACAGACACAGACACAGACACAGACACAGATACAGACATAGACACAGACATAGACATAGACATAGACATAGACATAGACATAGACATAGACATAGACATAGACATAGACATAGACATAGGATCAAACAGATTCACAAGATAGCCTTAAGGTAGGCAATAGCTTGACAGAGGACACAGAAAGCATGAAGTAAAGAATTTAAATTTGGATTCTCTGCTGGTTAAAAAGCTTGAAGGGGGTCATGCTTTTGTATCATTCCTTAATGATATCATTCCTTGTGATAAGGCACACAAATGCCTTATTTGTGACTTGGATTAAATCACTAGTGAGTACTACCTGCACATTGGAGTTTTCTTCTAAATTGTGTATGTACTTAACTTGCCTGATAGATTGTACTTCCCTTGGAGGCAGATGTAATTTCAAACAGTTTTAATCTGGTGAATTTATACATATATCAAATACATAGATTCAATATATGAAAAATGAATGACCAAGTGATCATTAATTTAAGCCACACTAAGAAATAAGAAAATAGTTGCCGGCTAGTACTCACTGGTCTTTGAATTACTTGTGTCACACAATGCCTACATGCCTGTTTGCTAGAATTTTCCTGTGACTGAATTACATGTTTTATTGCTTCCTGCTATGCTATAAAAGAACATGGGGTTTGCTTCTACCTAAGCACCTAAAACACTGTATCCCTAAATTGTCTGCCCACATAGCTGAAAAGATAATGTGGAAGTTTGAAAGAAAATGGATCCCATAGACTCCTAGGGAGTATGACCTTGTTGGAATAGGTGTGGCCTGTTAAAGGAAGCATGTCACTGGACAAGTGGGTTATACGATTTCAGAAGCTCAAGCTAGGCCTAGTGTCTGTCTTTTCCTGCTGACTATGGATCCAGACAAAGAACTCTCAGATGTATCTCCAGTACCATGTCTGCCTGCACGCTACAATGCTTTTGCTATGATGATAATGAACTAAACCTCCCAACTAGAAGCCAGCTACAATTAAACATTTTTCTTTATAAGATTTGCTGTAATCCTGTTGTTTCTTCACATCAATAAAATCCTTACTAAGACAGATAGTTACTAAAAACGTGAATTCCTGAGACTAACCACAGACCTGTTGACTACTGAAGTACAGGAAACGAATTCTGTGTTATTCAGGTTTATACATAGTCCCTAGATGAGCCAGAAGATCAGTGAGATAACACAATTGGCTGGAGAGATGACTGAAAAGAGCCACTGTTGCAGTTTCAGAGAACTCACAGAACAGCTCTCAACTGTAAATCCAGTTCCAGGGAGTCTGACATCTTCTGGATCTCATGGGCACAATATAGACAAGACGCACAAGTATAAATGCAGGCAAAACACACACATACACATGTAAACACACACACACACACACACACACACACACACACACACACACACACACACACACGCCAAAGGTATAAAGGAGGGCTATCCTCCCTGTCTAGTGCCAGCTGTTTCCTTCAGCGCCATTCCTCTTTGGTACCATAACTGTTCCCCCTACTCCTCTCTGAGGTAGATTCCACTCGTGGACAACTGCAAGATGTCATCCTGACCCTCCCTGACCTACCAATTTAACCCCCTTCTAAGGGACATGCTAACTTAGCCCTTTCACAGTGATTCTCCAAGGTCAGGTGTAGGGCTGGATGAGGAAAAGTGATCAGCTGAGCCAATCACAGCCCCTTGAGCAGGCCAGCCAATACCTGACCAGATCCTTTGTCCTGTGTGCCACCAATGAGAATGAGCCAGTTAACCCTGTTGCTGAAGTTTGCCCTCTGAAAGGAATAAAAGTTGTGTGCTTTTTTGAGTTCGGGGTTGCCTCTCCCTGCATGGATGAGCAACCCCACGCACAACACACACACACACACACACACACACACACACACACACACACACACACACACACACACACACACACACACACAAAGAAGTGGATTGAGTTACGCTGCATCACACTTAGAAAGGTCGATTCACTTGGATGTCTTGATGCAGCAGGCTCCTCTGCGTTTGGCAAAGCAGATATCCCTTCGGTGGAAGCATGCCACTCTACACTGCTGTTCCCTGACAGACCTTCTGGTGGAAGAGTCCTCCTGTTGACTCTGATACTAGACTTTTCCTGATTTGTTTCACAGGTACTGCTGAAGTTTCCACTGTTAAATTACAGAACAGCTCTGGGTATTGGCAGCCTACAAACTGACTCTGATGAAGTGTGACAAACCTATACTCTGTAGGTTTATCCTTAATTAAACTAGACACTGAGTGTGTATGGATTTTCTGTAGTAAACACAGATTGGGTGTCACAGAAGGTTAAAAATGAGGATTAAGACTAACTACATCTCATAGAGCCTGGCAAAGAGAAAGCTCTCAATAAATGCCAATGTGTGACATTTCTGCATTAGATTGACCAAATTTATTTTTTTTTCTTTTATTCCAACCAAAGGAGATTTACACTACAAAGGTTTTGAAATGTGAAAATATTTTTATTATATAAAAGCTAGGCCACTTAAATTTTCTTTAAATATTTGGAATGCCAGATGTTTAAACAGAACATCAACACTCAAATGTTTAATTTGAAGCCTTAAAACTCCAAGACCATAGAATAATTGCTTGATAATTTAAGAGCAGTTCTTTGCTCATCCAATAGTATTGTTTAAAAGACATTTGTATGCCAAACTATCCCAAGGTTAAATAACTTCAAGTAACCATTTATTACTATTTATTGTAATTATTAGTTGACTGGTGATTTGATTTCAGTTAAGTTTGAGTAGTTAGACTGAGATTCCACATATATTTGTTGAGGTAGAATGTTGCTGAAAATGGTTTGGACATTCTACCATTTTCTTGACTGAGATGCCTTATCATACTCAGTAGGGGGCTATCCCAAATTATAGTAGTAGGGCTCAAAGAAGACATGATGGGTATAACTTGTCCTGACCCATGTTTGAAGTAATACAATGCTATTTTCCCAGAGCTAAACAAACACAGCCCTATCCAAGTGTAACAAATTCACTTGCTGTCTTGTTGACAGCAATTATTGAACATTCACAGTGCAAAGGACACAGTGGCACTGATATTCGCATCAGTCATTGTGGAAAGTAAAGTATTTCTCATGTTTTCTGCGCTATTGGTGTGTGTGTGTGTGTGTGTGTGTGTGTGTGTGTGTGTTTGTGTGTATGTATGTATGTATGTATGTATGTATGTGTATATATTTAAGACAGTGTTGCTTTGAGGAACCTTGGCTGTCCTAGATCAAGTCTGGCTTCAAACTCACAGTGATCAGCCTGCCTTTGCCCCTAGAATGCTGGGACTAAGGATGTGCACAACCACTGTCCAGCTTTTTGGACTCCTATAAACCATAATATTAGATTCTAAATTAAGCTCAAACATTATGTGTTATGACACTTATGACTCCCAGATGGTTACCAGAAAACCATAAGCACATTCAATTGTTCTCTTTAAAGTATTGGTAGCATAACATTTATATGGTTACCAAAATCACACCAAAAGGTTACATACTAGTTAGGACATATGCATTATGTGTGCAAAATGAATGCACATGCACATACAGGATGAGGGTGTCCTCCCATACTCTTGGCATGTAAGAGGTGGAATCAGAAGAATCAGGACATTTAAGACATTCATTTTAATCATTATAAGATACAATTCCATTTTCATTCCTTGGTTCCTGACTCAGATATGGCTTTGGAAAAGATACATGCATTATTCTCTCACATAGACTGTATTATTTGTTGTAAAAGTGATTTAAACAAGATCTCTATACTCATAGAATGTCAATACAATTTTCAATTATTGTATTTGTCCAGAAACTTGAACTTGTAAGAAATGAACAAGATTTCAAAGAGGAAAACAGAAAGCAGCCTTTTTCATTGCTAAAATTTATTCCTTCTCAGAACTATCTACCTATACATTGGATGGCATATAAAAATATTTAGTGTATGTATATATTATAATGATGGCAGAAGCATTGTAGTCAGAGAAGGAAATCTAAACCCAATGTCTATTTTAGAAAAGAAAGAAAATGTTAAACTGCCTCCAGAATTCAAAAGAGTAGAATTATCTTCCTCAGGCTGATCTCACTGGGGAATGGTATTACCCCAGAGATGTGATTGCTTCTGGCCATCATCGGTGGAGTATCCCCTGTGTCCATGTTGTCTGCTCAGAAGTCTCTGCCCTGGTATCTCTTTTGACTCATTCCTGAGCCCAGTGAGTAATGCCAATTTGGAAACTAGGGAGAAAACACATTGTCCTCTGAAGCATTTTTCTATGTTTCAGATTGTGAACATTTCTTTAAGTTTTGAATTTACATTGGATGTGAATGTTCCTATAAGCCTCTGCTGGCAATGAAAGTTAATTAACTACTGTTAGATTTTTGTTTTTTTTTAAGATAATGACAGGTACTAAATTGAGGGAGTTTTGAGGTTGAATATGATCAAAACATTAAATGAAGCATTCAAAAACTGAATAACATTTTTAAAGATGCAATGTTAACAACCCAAAGGGCCCAAGTAAGAATGCCTCAGTTCCACTTGGGAGGGAGAAGAAAGCAATCATAGGAAATGAAGAAGAAGGGACATGGGTAGGAAAGGGTAGAGGGAGGGGACGAGGGTAAAATGATCAGGTATTGGGTGGGGGAACAGGATGCAAGCTGAGAGGGCCAGCGGAAAGAATGGAAACAGGCAACCTTGAGAGGTAGGAGGTTGTGGGTTCCCTTTATGATGTGCCAAAGATCTGGGAGGTGAGAGACTCTCAGGACTCAAAAGGAGGGACCATAAATGAAGTGCCCTTTAGTGGGGAAAGGGAACTTGTAGAGCCCACCTCCAGTAGAAAGACAAGGCACCAAGTGGAAGGATGGGGTTGTCATCCCACTGTCAAAAATTCTGACCAGAACTGTTCATGTCTGAAAGAACTGCAGGGACAGAAACGGAGAAGAGCCTGAGGAAAAGGAGGTCCAGTGAGTGGCCCAAATTGAGATTCAGCTCAAGGGGAGAATCCAAGGCCTGACACTATTACTGATGCTACGGTGTGCTCACAAAAGGGGCCTATCATGACTGCCCTCCAAAAGGCACAACAGGCAGCTGAGTCAGATACAGATATTTACACCCACCCAATGGACAGAACCTGGTGACCACTGTGGTCAAATGAGGGATAAGCTGGAAGACGCTGAGTAGGAAGGCAACCCCATAGGAAGACCAGCAGTCTCAACTAACCTGGACCCCCTAGATCTCTAGACACTGAGCCACCAACCAGACAGTATATACCAGCTGATATGAGGATCCCAACACTTATACTGCAGAGGAATGCCAGTTCTGTACTCAGTCAGAGAAGATGCCCCTAGCACTGGAGAGAATTGAGGCCCTAGGGAGTGGAGAAGTTTGGTGGGGTAGGAGTTGGGGATAGGGACATCCTCTTGGAGAAAGGGAAGGAGGTCTGGGAGGTAGAACAGTTAGAGGGTGGACTGGGAGTGACATAAAGTCTGGACTGTAAAAGAAAAGATTAAAGAATAAATAGAAAGTAAATATATTAAAGGTTTTTATGTTTTTTTCCTTCTTAAATGATTCTTTAACCTTTCTTTACAGTGCAGTCCTTATCCCCCTCCCAGATTGTCCTCTGACAGTTCCTCATCTTATTCCTCCTCCCTGTCTCCAAGAGGATGTCCCAACCTCTCCACTCCTACCCCACCAAACTTTCCTACTCCCTGAAACCTCAAGTCTCTTGAGGGCTAGGAACAACTTCTCTCACTGAGGCCAGCCCCTGTAGTCCTCTGCTGTATATGTGTGAGAGAGCAGCTTATGTATGCTGCCTGATTGGTGGCTCAGTGTCTGGGTAATCTCGGGGGTCCAGGTTAGTTAAAACTGCTGTCGTCCTATGGGGTTGCCCTCCTCCTCCTCATCTTCCAGCTTTTCCCTAATTGACATCTAGGGTTCTCCTGCATCTGTCCGTGGATTGGTTGTAATTATCTACATCTGAATATTTCAGCTGATTGTTGGGCCTTTCAGAGGGCCGCCATGCTAGGCTCTGGTCTGTAAGCATACCATAGCATCAGTAATAGTCTTGGAGTCTCTCCTTGAGCTGGGACCCAATTTGGACCAGTCACTGAACATCCTATTCCTCAGTCTATTCTCCACTTATGTCCCTGCATTTCTTTTAGAAAGGAACAATTCTGGGTCAAAATTTTTGACTGTGGGATAACAACCCCATCCCTCCTCTTGATACCCTGTCTTTCTACTAGAGATGGACTCTACCAGTTCCTTCTCCCAACTGCAGGGCATTTCATATAAAGTCCCTTTGAGTCCCAAGAGTTTCTCACCTCCCAGGTCTCTGGTAAATTCTAGAGGGTTGTGCTACCTTCTACCTCTCTAGATTGCCTGCTTCCATTCTTTCTGCCATCCCTTGGGGATTCACTCCTGTTCCTTTCCCAATACCTGATCATGTTTCCCCTTTTCCCCTTCCCCTACTCTCTGACCTTCCTAACTCCTGCCTTCTATGATTGCTTTTTTTCTCCCAAGTAGGATTGAGACATCCCGACTTGGGCCCTTTGGCTTGCTAACCTTCTTGATTGTATCCTGAGAATTCTGTGCTTTATTTATTTTTGACTAATATCCACTTATTAGTGAGAACATACCATGCATGTACTTTTGGGTCTACAGTCCCTCATTCAGGATATTTTCTTGTTCCATCCATTTGCCTGTAAAACTCAGGATTTCCTCATTCGTAATAGTGGTGTTCCATTGTGTAAATGAACCAAATTTTCTCTTTCCACTCTTTGGTTCAGGAACATCTGGGTTGTTTGCAGCTTCTGGCTATCACAAATAGGGCCACTATGAACATAGTGCAATATGTGCCTTTGTGGCTGGTGCAGCTTCTTTCGGCTACATGCTCAAGAGTGGCATAGCTGGGTCTTCAGGTAGACTATCCCCCCCCCTTTTTTTTGTGGAACCTCCAGATTGATTCCCAGAGTGGTTGTACCAGTTTTCAATCTCACCAGCAATGGAGGAGTGTTCTTCTTTCTCCATATTCTCAACAACATGTGCTGTCACCTGAGTTTTTTTTATTTTAGCCATTCTGATTCTGACTGATGTGAGGTGGAATCTTAGGGTCATTTTAATTTGCATGTCTCTGATCACTAAGGACCTCTTACAATTCTTTAGGTGCTTCTCAACCATTCAGGTGTCCTCTGATGTGAAATCTCTGTTTAATTTTATGCCCCATTGTTTTTTTGGATTGGGTTGTTTGGTTTTTTTGGAGGTTAGCTTCTTGAGTTCTTTATGTATTTTGGTTATTATGCCTCTATCAAATGTGCGGCTGGTGAAGACTTTTTCCAGTCTGTGGGTTGCCCATTTGTCCTGCTGACTATGTCCTTTGCCTTACAGAAGCTTATCAGTTTCATGGGGTCCATTAATCAACTTTTGATCTTAGCACCTGAGCCATTGAACTTCTGCTTAGGAAATTTCTTCTGCCAAAGAGGTCAAGGATTTTTCCTATTTTCCTTTTCTGTTTGATTTAGTGTTTTATGTTGAGGTCCTTGATCTATTTGGATTTGAGCTTTGCACAAGGTGACAAATATGAATCTATTTCCATTTTTTATACATGCAGACTGTCAGTTAGACCAGTGCCATTAGAGCATGTACACATAATTACATTTTCATGTATAGGACAGAAGAGGGTGTCAGGTTCTGGAAAACTGTAGTTATAGGTAATTTTGAGCTCCTGGACATATTTTCTGGAAACTCTCCAAAAGCATTAGGCACTCTTAACTACTGAACTTTGTCTCAAGCCTCTTGATTCTTATTTTGTACAGAATATTTTTAGTTTCCACATGAGTTAGTATTGGAACATCATTCCTTAGAAATTTTCAAGGATCCTCAATTTTGCTTTCTGTAGGAAATTATGGGCAAAATTAAAATTCAAACCAAAGCTTTACAAAATAAGTCACTATAAGGATTGACTTTATCCCTTCTCTTTCATAACGAGGCCAATGCTTTGAGCAGTATTTCCAGAAAGAACCATACCCATGTTAAGCAATAAAAGAAGAATTGCCTGCATTATATCTGCTTTTATATACTCAAAGTATGGTATATAGCTAAGATACTATGATGTAATTCCTTGAAAAGTTAACCCAGTAAAATAGGAAATAAAAACACCAGATATTAGGCTTTGAATACATGAATTGGCTCTTCAAATTTCTCAGTGTAACTTGTTTCATTTTTCTTTAGCAATTCTACATTTTGACAGATTTTTATCTCCTCCATGGAGGCGGTATTTAGTCACATCGGACACATCTGGCATCTACTGCCTTTCCTCCCATAGTGTGACAGTACTAATGCAAAAAACTGGACTGGTTATTTTTATTATTTTTTTGATCTGTTTTTGTTTTTTGACAAGACACTAGCTAATATCATTTTGGAAGAGAAGGACAGAATTTCAACAGGGAAAATGCTTCCATCAGACCAAATTTTAGGTAAGTCCAGGAGTACTTTTTGTTGTTTTTGTTGTTTTGTTTTCTATGATTCTTGTGGGAAAGCCCAGTCTTGTGTAGGTGGTTCCATCCCTGGGCCCATGGTCCCCTGCCATCTAGGAAAGCAAATTGAGTAAGCTCTGGAAAGCAAGGCAGTAAGCAGCATGGCTCAGTGTTCTCTGCTTCAGTTTCTGCCTCCGTGCTACTGAATTGGGTTCCTGACATGACTTCTTTCATGATGAACTGTGATATGGAAGAGGAAGTGAAATAAACTCTTCTCTTCCCAAGTCAAACTTGGTCAGTTCTTTATCACAAAGATAGAAAGGAGACTAGGGACAAAATGGTATATTACACTGTGAAATTACCATGTATCATTAACTATTTTTCAGATCTGAGTATTTGAAACACCACTGAGACAATATTTAACAAATGTGGATCATGTATCCAGTATCCTTCTGGGAAATGCACAGCTTCTGGTAAATCTCTTCTACATTGAAATCTGTGAAATATTTATCTGGAGTTGTACTGAATTGGAAACAAATCTTAGCGTGGCAGTTTCCCAATCAAATTCACTTTCTGATTACTATAGTAACTCTAATGTACAGTCACTTTCCATAACAAACCTAAGTTTGTATTCATTCCAAAGACTAAGTAAGGAAAACATCTGTGATATTATTCACCACTTAGTATCTTCAAATTTTTAAAATAAATAATCATGACATTATTTCTGATAAGGAACAGGACTCTACTTTATATAAAAACTATTTCAAACAAACTAACCCAGTCTTAAAACAGATTTCCAAGAACCAAAGTGGATTCCTCTCTATTCTATGAAAGTATCACTCAAACTTATCTATTTTGATTGATATTCTAGGAAGATATTAAAGAAAGTGTTTGTGTATCCAGTGAATAAGACTCCATTTTCATTTAACCAGTTCGTGGGGCAGTCACAGTGAAGTTCTACATGATGACTTATTGATTTAATTATTTCACATACTTTTCGAATCTTTCTTAATGAGTTCAGGTTCCCTTGGAACTAAGCAATTTGTACTTAAAAATTCATTCAGACATAGGATTAAGATGACTGTTAACAAAAATACAGCATGGTGATTAAGTCAGGCTTTTCATAATTTTCTTTCTGTTTTCCAAAGAAAATTCCCTCCTTTCCTGAGATTGTGTTTGACCAAACAACCTTGTTCTAGTATTCAAGGGGTATCTTAATTGATGCTGAAATATCCAATTCTGACTATTGAAGTTCATATTCACCTTCCTTCCAAAGTAATCCATTATTTTCCATGGTAGTAACATATTGAAGTTGGCAGTGGTAGCACCAGTCTGGATCAGTAAATATATTTGTAATGCTCTCTTTTCCAGTCTGTAATCTCTAGCCCAGTGATGTTGGAGATGTACCATTATCAGGATATATATCACATATATCACACACACACACACACACACACACACACACACACATATATATATATATGTGTGTGTGTGATATAATATATATATATGTGATATATATTTGTAATAGTAATCACAACATATATTTGTAATAGTAATTTTCCCATATATTGACTAACATGAGGAATAGAAGCTTCACCTTTTAAATATGTTGTGATTTTAAGAAACACTGTGATCATTTAACTAGAATACAACCTCAGAACACTAAATTATCAATAATTATTATCTCTATCTCATGACAAACATCATTTTGTTTCTTATAAGGGAGCGAAGTTTAACTGGTTTTTTTTCAACCAGTATCTAATGGTAACTGTACAAACATACTACTACTACTACTACTACTACTACTACTACTACTAATAATAATAATAATAATAATAATAATAATACACACACACACACTCACACACACACACACACATAAAACCTAAAAACAGAAAATAGTAAAAACAACATAATAATTATTCAAATGGTTCTTAAAACATTTACTGCCTCTGACATTTCTGGGTCATAGTTGGCAACATATAAAAGAGAATGCCACAGATGAAAGATAATTCTGTAAAATTTATACAAATATCTGCCTGCTCTAATACTTAAAAGTCTCCATTTTAGCATAAAGCCATCTATACATTTAAGATAGTTCAGGTATTTAAATGAACACAGTTCCACATGTTTTCATGTCTACAGATTAAATCAGCAAAAGTTTACAGTGGAGATAGTGGAATGCGTAAATGGTAGAAAATTAAGAGAATCATCCTTCTTTTAAAAAGTAAAGAATTACTATAAGAAAGGAATATTTACATCAAGGAAAAGATTGTGTCAAATGGTAGAATTAGGCATGAGAGTGTCGATACACAATGCACTATATTCTTTCCATCTGAATCTGATACCAATTCTTGAATTCAATCCCTATTCTAATCAAATCTCCTTACTTGCCCAGAAGAGATTTGGTAATTATCTGAGTTCACTGGGTATTGAAAATTGGCAGACTGTGTAAGCTTAGTTTTTGTATAGGACTCTTGGCTCTTGCAGACCCACCAATGTAGCTGTAGCATGATTAGAGGAAAAACTGAGATTTCAGTCTGTACACTGGGAATTCAGTGCTTTGAGCTGGCCAGTTTTATCTTTGTAGCTGTTGTTAAAAATAGCCAAAAAACCCCATTGTTCTGTAATTCAGTGTTTCCTTTTTATTGTTCCATAATAGATGCAAGTCAGTTTTAGAGAATCTTGCTTTTGAAAAACACTTTACTCCAGGAAAACATGGTTGATAATTCAATTAAAAAATCCTTCATTATAAGTCATGACCTGCCAAATTGTTTTCCTTGGCTCTAGCAGTATTTTGTTCAGCATCAGGTGCAGTAACGTTTCTCTGCCTGTGATATGCTTATACTTTGGTTATAAATAATAAAAGATGTCTCTGATAAATAAAACATGCACGTTAAAGAAGAAGAGATAGTGAGGAGATCACCCAGCAGTATAGTTATAGAATAGGCAAACAGGAAAAGACAAGATCAAGACTGACTAATTACTCAGAACGTGGCCTGATTCTGGCTTCTTTGTCATTGGCCATTTGCTGAGATCATGAACTACCCCACCTCTAGACAGATGATTGCCCCTGCATACTGCATTCTGCTTTTCAGAATAGTAGCCACTTGAACTACATCAAGCTATAGAAATGTGCATATCTTGTTTTAAAAACTATCTTGTACTTGAACTATCTTGTTTTAAAAATAAAAGTTCCAGGTCTTCAGTTTTATCTATGAAGACTGAGGAACCAAAAACTGGAGTGAAAATCTGCTACCTCTGAGAGGCAGAGAGAGCAACCTGCTGACCTTCCTACCCTACCTGGAAGGAGAAAGTTGTTTTTCCTTCTCCACACTGTCCTAAATGCCCTCTAACTCAAAGAACCTCCTTTCTGTTTACTTGTATTCACTCCTTGTCAGCTGGTTTCTTGCTCCACTTCTTGACCTAGGGTTGACTTTATTTAGTCTTGGATTAGAGGTGTCTGCTAAGGCTGGGCCACACCACAACTTCTTGTTTATGCTGAACGAAAAGCTCTTGAGTTAAAGGTGTAGGCTGGGGCTCAGCCATGCCATAACGAGATTTTTTCAAGGTCAAAATCTTGGTGTTCACAATGAGATCAAATAGCCTGCAAAAGAACTGTAGATCATATATTTTCACTGGAGGGAACATGGTAGTCATAAAGTTGTGTTATAGTCATAGAGTTGCTATAATCGACCCTTGTCCTCTGTTCAGGGATCCATGCCTCTATGGGCATGAACATCTTGGTCTATGGATGACTTAAAGTGCTATGGCTTCAAAAGTCCAACTCCATCGCTGGATTCAAAAAGTCTCAGGTGATTCTTATTACTCAATACAGTCATCTTTCCTGAATCTTAGTTGGGAAATATCAGAAAACTCCTTTAGTTGAAATAGCACTCTATGTGCCAATATTTCAGTAAAGTTTTGTAAGGGTTAGGAGACAATGAAGCATGATTGTCTAAATACAAACATGAGCCCTTTCTCTAGACAAATAACAGAAAAGATCATCAAAATGCCACTCATAACTTTGACAATATGATGTGCTAGCTTTACGAATGACTTTTCTCTGAAATTCTATGGAGTTTTGCATACTTTTCTGAATTACACCAGAACCTGCTAATGTTGATCAAGAACTAAAAAAAAAATGCCATTTTTTAACATTAAGTGAAATGATATTTTGAGATCTATATGTCACAATTGGATATATGAAATAGTGCAGGAATATTCCCATGTACCTATCATCTAGGTTTCCCAGGAGGTGAATGTTTTTAAACTCAGAGATGAAAGAAACCTTGGCTTTGACTTGTCTTTTGAAGCAGATACATTAGCTGAAGAGCTATTGGCATATGATGACTGCTGAGGGTGGGAGAGCATGCTTTCTCCCTTGGTGTGACATCTGAGAATATTAAGTACTCTGTGAGGCTGGAGAGAATCCAGGAGTAGTCAGTCTATGCAAACTAGGATGGATGGAAGGATGGATGGATGGATGGATGGATGGATGTGTGTGTGTGTGTGTGTGTGTGTGTGTGTGTGTGTGAAAGAGACAGAGAAAGACAGAGAGAGAGAGAGAGAGAGAGAGAGAGAGAGATATCATGACACAAGGTAGATATGGTGGTATAGGAGAACGTGGGAGGATCGAGGGGTAGAAAAGTATCAAAATATATTCTATAAAACTTTCAAACATTCTTTAAAATTACAAAGGAGTTTACAATTTATATAATGATAAGTGTGACCATGCAGCTCAGAATGGTTACCTGAAGCTGCCATGGTACATATTCTGTATGGATGGGGCATATTCTGCATGTCTGTATTCTATGTATTTCATGTTTTCTTTCATGTTTCTAACCCTGGTTTGTGAGGGAGACACGGAGAAACCTATACTAGTAATTTGAGCCAGCTCATATTTTCTTTTCAAGCATTTGGTACTATGAATTTCCTTCTCAGTACCATTTTGTGCCAACTCACAAATATTTGTGTGATGTGTTTCACTAAATTCTTAGCTCATTTGAAAATGTGCTCTGTAGTTTTCAATGGTTTTTAGAGTTGGTCTTACTTTATTCACTTTTGGTTCCATTCTAACAAGGACACCTGATAATTTTATTATGAATATATATCAATGTCACTCTGCATACTGGAGGCTATCCATAGAGTCCTCTGGCCCACTCTGGTGGGAGAGTTCAACCAAAGTTGAAAAAACAGGAACAGGGAGGGGAAAGTGCCTCCTCTGCCTCCACTACTGCTGCTGTCACTGCTGCTCTGGTTCCACAGCCCTGGCTGGTGTCATGGCTCTGAGACTCTACACTGGCTATGCTGAGCAGAGTCAAGCCAAGCTGAGCTGAGCTGAGCTGAGTGGATGATTGGCGAGCGAGTGAGCTAGCAGAGTGCTGGGGAACTTCTGGTGGTTAAAGCTTCTTGAGAGCATTCTCTTCCCAGGCAGTGTTACAGGTCTTGTCACAGATGTTCTCAGGTGACAGAGTTATTTTCACATACCTTTATTACATCTGAATATAATCTTATATACAGTTTTGGAGTGGGTTGGGTATGACAGCAGATGCTTCCTATTGACATGGCCTCACATGCTTCATTTACATGAGGAAAGACTTGTGGGCACTGCCCCTATGTGACTGATGCTCACAATTTTCTTTATGGGGACTGTGGCCATATAACAGGAACCTGGAGTTGGGAGCGAGCAGGTGAAGCTCCTACCTTTCCTTCTGGGTCTCTGGGGCTTCAAGCCCTAGATCTTATCATTCTTTCTCTCACAGCCTACTGCTCCACATATCCATATATTATAGGGGTGTATAATTGTGTGTGTGTGTGTGTGTGTGTGTGTGTGTGAATACATGATGAATACACAATGCCTTGGCATATATTTCAAAGACTCTTGAGAAGAGAGTTGCATGTGGTATTCTGAAAAGCTGGAAACATCAGAATCTGCTGGAGAATGTTGACTGCTTAGAAATTTCTATTTATTATTTTTTATTTTTGTTTATTCTATCAGCTCTTGAAAGAGGCATGCTTAATCTTTCCCACCGATGTGTGGATTTGTCTTGTCTTCTCACTTATTATTTTTTTAGGATTTATTTATTAGCTTTTATTTATGTTTGGGCATTGTGGAGATTGGGGGCAGTATATAAGCATAGAAGTGTTAAGTGCCCATGTGGATAGTAGAGCCTTAGATCTTCTCCAGCTGTGTTATGGAAAGGAAATTTGAATAGTATTCAGATGGTACAACATTTATTATACTTCAAATTTCAACAATATAAGCTAAAGTCTTTAAAATATAAAATACATTTACATAATGACTTTTACAAGATATCACAACCCCTATTTATGTGCATGTATGAGCATGTGTGTGCATGTGCTTATGCGCGTGTATATATATATTTGCACAATGTAGTTACTGATAAAAAATGACTTTGTCATTTTCTCATTGATTATCCCATTTTGTTTCTGATTTAAATTTCATTTAAAAGTTAAGTCCATGTTCTTTTTCTTCTTTTTCCTTCCCATTTTTTTTTCTATTTGGCTTTTTGAGACAGGGTTTCTATGTGTAGCCCTGACTGTTCAAGAACTTACTTTGTAGACCAGAGTAGTCTGGAACTCAGAGATCTACCTGCTTCTACCTCACAAGTACTGAGATTAAAGGTACAAACCACCACTACTTGGAAATCTGGATTATTTTAAATGTTTTGTTTTTCTGTTGAGATAGGGTCTCTTGTCATCCAAGTTGGACTTCAGTTCTCTATGCTCCCAAATAAACCTTAATCTTCTAATCTGCCTGTATCTGTCAATGTGGTGATTATAGGAATTAAAACCACCATCGAGCCCATGGGTCCCTAAAAAGCACTATGAGCAAAGCTAGTCCTCCTCTGTTTTCAATGTGTCCTTTTGTTGTTACTTTTACATTTTATTTATTTGTTTTAACTAGGCTGTGAGCACAGGCATAAAAGGTGTGTGTCATGGGGTCAGAAAAGAGCTTGCAGAAGTCAATGCTTTCTTCAACAATGTGTCCCATGTATTAAACTTGGTTCATCAATATTAGTGGCAAGTGACTTTACCAGTTGATTCATCTTGCCATCCCATATTAAAGCGTTTAGTATATATTTTACATTGCTTGTTTATAATGATGCAGTTGTTTGACACTGCACACATTCAACTCTTCCATCCGCCTGTTTTCAAAGTCAAAAGGAAGCAAATATATTATAACTCTTAAAATACAACCTTTTATCATTTAGAATCTTGAGTAGGTAAATATTAGATTATGATTTGACTTCATCAAAAGGAGTGTTGGAATTTGAAAAAGTGAGAAAAGTTACCTAATATACAAACCAATATTTTAACAATTACATTGCTTTTGGGGCATCCTTGATTTCCAAGATTAATTTTTACGTTAGTTAAGTTTAGTAAGCATTCTAAACCAAATTTCAGCACCATTTTTCATGGGACAAATTGTCTTTTCTTCAATTGAGCATGCGCATTTTTCCATCTTCTTGAGCTGTTTTCACCTGTACTGAAGTTGTGTGTAGAGCTTCAATTCGCATGATATATCAACATTTGCCTTTTCTTTCTGAGCTACATAGTCTCAAAAGAAACTGGCTATCATTTAATCTTTTTCCAGGCAGTGAAGGGAGCTCAGTCCATAAAGTGCTTGCCTTGCAAGCCTGAGGACCCAAATTTAGATTTGAGAAGCCATTTATAAAAAGTTGTGAAAGGCTATGATGCACTAGCAATCTCAGCCCCAGAGAGGCAACAAGTGGGAGATTCGTGGTGACTACTGGCTAACCAAATTAATATTAATATAGTTGGTCAATTTGTAGTCATTAAGTGGCCTTGACACAAAGAACAAGGTAAAGGGTACCTGCAAGAATAACAGCCAAGATTCTTCTGACTTGTATACACACACAAACACACACACACACACACACACACACACACACACACACACACATTTTCCATGTTTTACTTTCATAGGTATGGTATCTTTATCTTCTATTTCTTTATTATTTTTATGATTTTTCTCCCATATCTCCCTTTACTTTGTATGGAACATACTATGTTTCTTAATTTATAGATTGATTTTTTTTGTCAACTTCGTAAAGTTAAAGCATTTTATTTTGAGAAAGCCCCCACTCCTGCATCCTTGTGAAAACAAGTTTGAGCCATTTTGTTAGAGTCCTGTAGCTCTGCAGGGACCGGTTTTATTTCGCTTTCCTCCCCTACTTTGTATTCTCTTTAGTTTTCTGATTAGGTAACAAGCATTCCGCCTCTAAGTTTATTATTTTTTCTATTTTTTCTTTTCTCTTGTTGAGCCAGTGCATTGAGTTTTAATCTTAGTTATTGTATTTTGTAGTTCTAAAATTTCCCTTAGGCTCTTCATATCTTTTATTTATTGGCTGAGCTTCTCTGTATTCCCACTTGTTTGTATTGTGTTCATATTGGCTCAGGAGGCATTTTTTATGATAGCTCCTTAAGATCTGTGTAATCCAAAAATTCTTGTCACCTCATTGGACATGTCAATTAATTGATATTCTCAATAGAGATGGAAGCCTTCTTATTCTTGCTATGAACAGTTACTTTTTTCTGAGATATATGCAGTTCCTAAGCTGTATGAGACTGAACTTTAACTCTGTCTACTTTATTACTGCCAGAGAATACTGAAGCCACAATCCACAGACAGCTTCCAATAATGGAATACCATTGCAGTTGAAGCACATAGATGGGATCTGCCATCTTACTCTCTGACTTCTGCTACTGTCACCTCTCAAGTTTCAGGGATAGAGCTGTCTTTTTAAAAAACCTAGGGCATTCCCAACTCTTTTGAGGCCAGGCGATGAGTTAGCCTAGCTGCCTCTGTACAGCAGGAAACATTAGCTTTTCAACAAGGTCTCTCACATCTAATGATATACCATAAAGATCCTGCTGCAATGGGTGAAGTATTTGTAAGGGAAGAAAGTGATCTCCACTAAAATGTCTACTTTTGTTTCATGATTGATTTTTGCTACTGACTATGGAAAAATAGAATTGTCAAATTTACCTAATAAGGGTCTAAGGAAGGCTGTGTTCTCTTGTGTTTCCATCCTACTCCTGCATCAGCTTTCTAGTGTCCATACAAGCACATGAGTGCCTTTGTCTTCTCCCAAGATCAAAGGTTAAAAGTCTGGAAGAAAGTTGTCAATACTGTTTATTTGCTTTGAGATGCCCTTTCTGGGTTAAGGTAACTTCCTCTTTTGTGTTTAAATCTCTTCCTCTCTCCCTCTCTCCCTCTGTCACTCCCTCTGTCACTCCCTCTCTCCCTCACTCCCTCTCCCTCTCACTCCCTCTCTCCCTCTCTCCCTTCCCCCTCTTGTGTGTGTGTGTATGTGTATGTGTGTCTCTCTCTCTGTCTCTCTCTGTGTGTGTGTGTGTGTGTGTGTGTTTGTGTGTGATGTCCAAATGCTTTGATCTTGGGAAGACATTATCAAGATAGTTAAATAGAACTTAGATGACTGACTAAGAAGACATATAATACTTTGTAGATTCTAAAAATGTAACCATAAATGAATGTATATGCCAAGAAAATTTAACTTACATTTTTAATTATTCATTATTATGAAAATATTCAATGATTCTATCGTTTTAAAGTTTTCTTATTAACTTAAAGGCAGGGCCCTCGCCTCAATTTGTAGGATACCTGGACTTCACAGAACTCAATTCTAAATAGAAACATCAATTATAACTATTGTTCTTTCTAAGATTTAGATTTGTAGACATAATTTCCATTAAGTTGTTATTTTTTTATTAATTATTGGCTTGAATCCAAGTGGCTCACTGGAGAAAAAACTAAAAGGAGGAGAAGAGAGAAGAAGTAAAAGGCCATAGTGAGAATTTAGGAAATCAATGACTTGAATAATGTTACCAAGCATATGATTCTGATAATCTTTTGGTATACATGTGTGATTGCATGTACCCACATATGCCTGTGCTTATGTATCTGTGGTCATATGTGTAAATTCTTATATTTAATACCATAATACATTTAATGCTAAAGGCTTAATGTTGCAGGTAAATCACTGTTGTTCAGCTAAATGAAGTTCATTATCAACGTGGGTAACAGAGCCTTATGTTGGAAAGTTTAGGATAAGATATTCATCTATATTAGATGATTCATATCAAAGAAAATACTCATAAACTTTTTAAAACAGATATATAATCAGAAATTCTTCAAGTGACAGTGAACTCCTTTACCTTCAGCAGCAAGACAGAAAAGAGAAAAGAGATTTATTTGGAAAGGGTCATCATTATTTTAACCTTTCTCCAAGGTCAGATTCACACTTTATATAGAGAAGCACTTCTTTTGTCTCAAGAACATAGAACTGAGTCCTATTCCATAATGATATTGCTCTGGCAGGTGAAAAGAATATGAATATAAGGGAAGCAGCAATGGAACCTGTGGCAGAACTTTCAGTTTTCAGTAATTTTCTTCCCCTTGAGTCAGAGTCTCGTATATCCCAGGCTGGCCCACAGCCTCACAAAACTCAGAGGATGATTCTAAATGAAGACCTTGGATTTCTGACTTCCCATCTCTACATCTGCAGTGTTGAAATTACAAGTGCAAACCATCCTTTCTAGTTTACACAGTGCCAGGAGTTAATGTTCTTCCCAGGGAACTCCAACCTAACCATTGAAGTCACTTTTATTTTCTCCTCCCATTGGTGCTCTACTAGGCCATCCTATGCTACATATGTGGCTGAAGCCTAGGGTCACTTGATGTGCAGTCTTTGGTTGGTGGCTCAGTACCTGGGAGCTCTGGGGTTGGTTGATATTGTTGTTCTTCCTATGGGGTTGCAAACCCTTTCAGCGCCTTTAGTCTGTTCTCTAACTCTTCCACTGGGGACCCGGTTCTCAGTTCAGTGGCTGGCTGTGAGCATCTGCCTCTGTATTTATCAGGCTCTAGCAAAGCCTCTCAGGAGACAACTCTATCAGGCACCTGTTAGCATGAACTCCTTGGCATCCACCATAGTGTCTGAGTTTGGTGACTGTATATGGGATGGATCCCCAGGTGGGGCAGTCCCTGGATGACCTTTCCTTCAGGCTCTGCTACACAATTTGTCTCCATATCTCCTCACATGAGTATTTTCTGCCCCCTTCTAAGAAGGACTGCAGCATGCACACTTGAGTTTTCCTTCATGTTGAGCTTCCTATGGTCTATTAATTATATCTTGGGTATTCTGGGCTTTTGGGCTAGTAACACTTATCCGTGAGTGCATACCATGTGCATTCTTTTGTGATTAGGTTACCTCATCCAGGATATTTTCTAGTTCCATTCATTTGCCTAATAATTTCATGAAGTCATTGATTTTAGTAGCTGAATAGTACTCCATTGTGTAGATGTAACACATTTTCTGTATCCATTCCTCTCTTGAAGCGCATAGGGCATCTGGGTTCTTTTCAGCTTCTGGCTAGTATATAAGGCTGCTATGAACATGGTGGACCATGTGTCCTTGTTATATGTTGGGGCATCTTTTGGGTATATGCCCAGGAGAGGTATAGCTGGGTCCTCAGGTAGTTCAATGTCCAATTTTCTGAGGATACTCCAGACAGATTTCCAGAATGGCTGTACCAGTCTGAATCCCACCAACAATGGAAGAGTGTTCTTCTTTCTCCACATCCTCACCAGCATCTGCTGTCACCTGCGTTTTTGATCTTAGCCATTCTCACTGGTGTGAGGTGAAATCTCAGGGTTGTTTTGATTTGCATTTCCCTTATGACTAAAGATGTTGAACATTTCTTTAGGTGTTTCTCAGCCATTTGGCATTCCTCAGCTGTGAATTCTTTGTTTAGCTCTGAACCCCATTTTTAATAGGGTCTCCTTGCAGTCTAACTTCTTGAGTTCTTTGTATATTTTGGATATAAGGCCTCTATCTGTTGTAGGATTGGTAAAGATCTTTTCCCAATCTGTTGGTTACCGTTTTGTCCTAACCACAGTGTCCTTTGCCTTACAGAAGCTTTGCAGTTTTATGAGATCCCATTTGTCGATTCTTGATCTTAGAGCATAAGCCATTGGTGTTTTGTTCAGGAAATATTTTCCAGTGCCCATGTGTTCCAGATGCTTCTAGTTTTTTCTTCTATTAGTTTGAGTGTGTCTGGTTTGATGTGGAGGTCCTTGATCCACTTGGACTTAAAATTTTGTACAGGGTGATAAGCATGGATCGATCTGCATTCTTCTACATGTTGACCTCCAGTTGAACCAGCACCATTTGCTGAAAAAGCTATCTTTTTTCCATTGGATGGATTTGGCTCTTTTTGTCAAAAATCAAGTGACCATAGGTGTGAGCGTTCATTTCTGGGTCTTCAATTCTATTCCACTGGTCTATCTGTCTGTCTGTATATCAACACAATGCAGGTTTTATCACTATTGCTCTCTAATACTGCTTGAGTTCAGGGATGGTGATTCCCCCTGAAGTCCTTTTATTGTTGAGGATAGTTTTAGCTATCCTGGGTTTTTTGTTATGCCAGATGAATTTGCAAATCATTCTGTCTAATTCATTGAAGAATTGGATTGGTATTTTGTTGGGGATTGCATTGAATCTGTAGATTGCTTTTGGTAAAATGGCCATTTTTACTATATTAATCCTGCCAATCCATGAGCATAGGAGATCTTTCCATCTACTGAGACCTTCTTTAATTTCTTTCTTCAGAGGCTTGAAGTTCTTATCATACTGATCTTTCACTTGCTTGGTTAAAGTCACACCGAGGTATTTTGATTATTTGGGACTATTATGAAGGGTGTCATTTCCCTAATTTCTTTCTTGGCTTGTTTCTATTTGTGTAAAGGAAGGCTACTGATTTATTGAGTTAATTTTATACCCAGCCACTTTGCTGAAGGTATTTATCAGGTTTAGTAGTTCTCTGGTGGAAATTTTGGGATCACTTAAATATACTATCATATCATCTGCAAATAGTGATATTTTGACTTCTTCTTTTCCAATCTGTATCCCTTTGATCTCCTTTTGTTGTCTGACTGCTCTGGCTAGAACTTCAAGAACTATATTGAATAAGTAGGGAGAGAGTGGGCAGCCTTGTCTAGTCCCTAATTTTAGTGGGATTGCTTCAAGTTTCTCTCCATTTAGTTTAATGTTAGCTACTGCTTTGCTGTATATGGCTTTTACTATGTTTAGGTATGGGCCTTGAATTTCTATATTTTCCAGGACTTTTAACATGAAGGGGTGTTGAATTTTGCCAAATGCTTTCTCACCATGTAATGAAATGATCATGTGATTTTTATCTTTCAGTTTGTTTATACAGTGGATTATGTTGATGGTTTTCCATACATTAAACTATCCCTTCATGCCTGGGATGAAGACTACTTGATCATGATGGATGATCCTTTTGATGTGCTCTTGGATTCAGTTTGCCAGAATTTTATTGAGTATTTTTGCATTGATATTCATAAGGGAAATTGTTCTGAAGTTGTCTGTGTGGTTTAGGTATAAGAGTAATTGTGGCTTCATAGAAGGATTTTGGTAGCTCTCCATCTGTTTCAATTTTGTGGAATAGTTTGGGTAGTATTGGTATGAGGTCTTCTATGAAGGTCTGATAGAATTTTGCACTGAACCTATCTGGACCTGGTCTCTTTTTGATTGGGAGAGTTTTAATGCCTGCCTCTATTTCTTTTTTTTTTTTTTTCTTTTGTGAGTCTATGCTTTATGGTGCTTTGCAAATCAATAATTTCAAGTCATGCTCTCTACAAAGTTAATTTTGGTTCTTTGTTTTGTTTCCTGATTTCTTAGGAGTATTTCACTGTGTCACTCAGATTGACGTTTCATTTATTGTCCTCCTGTCTCTATTCCCAGAGTCCTGGGATATGAGTGTCCAACACTATGCGTTCTTCAAAAATTAATTGTTATTTCTCTCTGCAGGCTTAAAAAAAGACATTAAATTTAAAACAATAAAAGCCCATAACTTTAATAATGTGCTTCAATAAGAGATAGAAGAGCAGCTGCTATTATTTTGGGAACCCCACAAAATTACCAAAGTCGCTCAATTCTTAGCCATATCATTCGTGTTTCCTTCAGCAACTTAGTAGGTTACCACATCCACTTTCCCTTTCTGACTCAAATATATCTCCATTGCTCTGTAAGTTTAATATGTAGGTGAAATGGAGCCTTCGAATCTTAAATCTGAGTTTCACAAATAGAGTAGTAATGAAAAAGTAAGACAGAAACCTTTGTCATAATGGTTGGGGACAAACATAAAGCCCAGAATCAACCAGAAAAATGAAGTCCAAGTTGTTTAGGAAATCAGTTGTGCTCATTCAACTTAAAGGACCTGTATCTTTTCATTTAGCCTCTCCTCTTTTTTTCTATTCCTTTAGGAGTTATGGGGTTGTTTAAATGGTTTAGCTGTTTCTGATTTAACTTTGGTACCTGGTCTAGGAATTTGTCCATTTCCTGCAGATTTTCATGTTTTGTTGAATACAGTATTTTGTAGTAGGATCTGATGATTTTTTGAATTTCCTCTGAATCTGTAGTTATGTCTCCCTTTTCCTTTCTGATTTTGTTAATTTGTACACACTCTCTGTGTCCTCTCATTAGTCTGGCTAGGGGTTTATCTATCTTGTTGATTTTCTCAAAGAACCAACTTTTGGTTCTGTTGATTCTTTCTATGGTCCTTTTTGTTTCTACTTGGTTGATTTCAGCTCTGAGTTTGATTATTTCCTGCCTTCTACTCTTCCTGGATGTATTTGCTTCTTTTTGTTCTAGAGCTTTTAGGTGTGCTGTCAAGCTGCTGATATATGCTCTCTCCTGTTTCTGCAGGCACTCAGAGCTATGAGTTTTCCTCCTAGCACAGCTTTCATTGTGTCCCATAAGTTTGGGTATGTTGTACCTTCATTTTCATTAAATTCTAAGAAATCTTTAATTTCTTTCTTTATTTCTTCCTTGACCAGGTTATCATTGAGTAGAGCATAGTTCAATTTCCATGTATATGTGGGGCATTCTTATTGTTATTGAAGACCAGCTTTAGGGCGTGGTGGTTCCAATAGGACCCATGAGTTATTTCTATCTTTCTGTACCTGTTGAGGCCCATTTTGACCAATTATATGGTCAATTTTGGAGAAAGTACCATGAGGAGCTGAGAAGAAGGTATATCCTTTTTGTTTTGGATAGAATCTTCTAAATATCTGTTAAGTCCATTTGTTATGACTTCTCTTAGTCTGTCTATTTCTCTGTTTAATTTCTGTTTCCATGATCTGTCCATTGATGAGAGTGGGATGTTGAAATCTCCTACTATTATTGTGTGATGTACAATGTGTGCTTTGAGCTTTAGTAAGTTTTCTTTTATTATATAGGTGCCCTTGTATTTTTAGCATAGATATTTAGAATTGAGAATTCATCTTGGTGGATTTTTCCTTTCCTTACTTATCTTTTTTGATGACTTTTGGTTGAAAATTGATTTTATTCGATATTAGAATGGCTACTCCAGCTTCCTTCTTCAGACCATTTGCTTGGAAAGTTGTTTTCCAGCCTTTCACTCTGAGGTAGTATCATTCTTTGACTCTGAGTTGTTTTTCCTGTAGGCAGCAGAATGCAGGGTCCTCATTGCATATCCAGTTTATTAATCTATATCCTTTTATTGGCGAATTGAGTCCATTGATGTTGAGAGATATTAAGGAATAGTGATTGTTGCTTCCTGTTATATTCGTGTTTGGATGTGAGATTATGTTTGTGTGCTTTTCTTCTCTTTGTTTTGTTGTCAAGACGATTAGTTTCTTGCTTTTTCTAGGGTGTAGCTTGCCTCCTTATATTGGGCTTTACCATTTATTATCCTTTGTAATGCTGGATTTGTAGAAAGATATTGTGTAAATTTGGTTTTGTCATGGAATATCTTGGTTTTTCCATCTATGTTAATTGAGAGTTTTGCTGGATACAGTAACCTGGGCTGGCATTTGTGTTCTCTTAGGGTCTGTATGACATCTGTCCAGGATCTTCTGGCTTTCATAGTCTCTGGCGAAAAGTCTGTTGTGATTCTGACAGGTCTGCCTTTATGTGTTACTTGACCTTTTTCCCTTACTGCTTTTAATATTCTTTCTTTATTTTGTGCATTTGGTGTTTTGACTATTATGTGACAGGAGGTGTTTCTTTTCTGGTCCAATCTACTTGGAGTTCTGTAGGCTTCTTGTATGCTTATGGGCATCTCTTTCTTTAGGTTAGGGAAGTTTTCTTCTATGATTTTGTTGAAGATATTTACTGGTCCTTTGAGCTGGGAGTCTTCACTCTCTTCTATACCTATTATCCTTAGGTTTAATTTTCTCATTGTGTCCTAGATTTCCTGTATGTTTTGGACCAGTAGCTTTTTCCATTTTCCATTATCTTTGACAGTTGTGTCAATAATTTCTATTAAATCTTCTGCTCCTGAGATTCTTTCTTCTATCTCTTGTATTCTGTTGGTGATGCTTGTATCTACCGCTTCTTGTCTCTTCCTTTGTTTTTCTATATCCAGGGTTGTCTCCCTTTGTGTTTTCTTTTTTGCTTCTATTTCCATTTTTAAATACTTCACCTGTTTGATTGTGTTTTCCTGGTATTCTTTCAGGGATTTTTGTGATTCCTCTCTATAGTCTTCCCCTTGTTTATTTATGTTTTCCTGTGTTTCTCTAAGGTTCTTCTTTATGTCTTTCTTAAAGTCCTCCATCATCATGATCAAATGTGATTTTAAACTTAGATCATGCTTTTCTGTTGTGTTTGGATATTCAGTATTTGCTTTGGTGGGAGAATTGGGCTCCGATGATGCCATGTAGTCACAGTTTCTGTTGTTTGGGTTCCTGTGCTTGCCTCTCACCATCAGGTTCTCTCTGGTGTTACCTTGTTCTGCTATTTCTGACAGTGGCTAGACCTTCCTATAGGCCTGTGTTTCAGGAGTGCTATAGATTTGTTTTCCTCTTTTCTTTCAGCCAGTTATGGGAACAGAGTGTTCTACTTTCAGGCGTGTGTTCTTTCCTGTTTACTGGTCCTCAGCTGTTCCTGTGGGCATGTATCCTGAGTCCACCAGGCAGGTCACTTGAGCAGAAAATTGGCCTTCACCTCTGGTCCCAGGGTTCACATTGGAGTGGGTCTGCATTTGACTCTCTGAAGGCGTAACTAGAAGGCCTTGCTTTGCCTCCCTTTTTCTTTCAGGGGTCCCAGATTATGAGGAACGTGAGAGGTATTTTCTTCTTTCAGGCACACTTTCCCATGGAGGCTGTGTGGGTTCTTTCAGTGTCTTGACTTTACTGGTCCTGTTCCCCAGAGGCCTGCAGTTCCTGTGGTGGGTTTCAGTAGTCTCCAGGAGCCCTGTCGAGTCCACCAGGCTTAAGGCTGGGAACACAAGGTTGGGCTCCAGAAAGAGATTTTACACCTCTTGGTCTGAGTCCAACCTTGGAGCAGAAAGTTGATTCCCTCTGGTAGCTCAAGTTGCTACTGGGGGGCTGCGTTTGAGCTCTCCATGAGGGCAGCAACCAGGAGGGCCTGCTCAGCCTTTTTCCAGGGGCTCCATGAACCAGGTTCCCAGATGATGTTAGGTGTTTTCCTCTGGAGTCAGAAATGTGGGCAAAGTGTAGTCTCTTCTGGCTTCCCAGGCCTGTCTGCTCCTCTGAAGATTTAGCTCTTCCTCCCACGGGATTTGGGTGCAGGAAGCTGCTGATCAAGTCCCTGCAGATTCCAATATTTTACATTCTTAAAGATTAACAATTTTGGAGAGTGGAGTAAGTATCTGAGAGCTGAGCCTCCTCTTCCAGAAGACATATGTTTGTTTGTGAGAACCTATATGGCAACTCACAGTTATTTTTCACTTCTTACAGGAGGTCTGACTGCTTTTTCTGGCCTGTACATGAACCAGGCATACAAGTGGTATACAGACAAATATGTAGGCTAAAAAACTCACATATATAATACTAAAATAAAAATCTAAATAATCAAGAGCAAAATATATGTCTCTGTTAACATAACAATAATTATTATATTAGATATAAAAACATGTGAAATATATATTTAATAATATTAGCATCTAGTCAAGTAAATATATGTAGTATATTTACATAATAAGAATTATAATTTGTATGGAAAATATATTAATACAAAATGAACATGCACTCTGCACATACCCCCTAATGTACTTAATTCTCAGGTCTGCTCTGTACATATACTTTTAAATTGTTCTTTGTACATAAATTAATAAAAGTCTGACCTCAGACAGATGTGATACTAGAAATGGAAGGAAGTAACCAACCCATTCAAAGTTTATCTCTTTTGAATTATGGACAAATTAGTGCTACATTACAAAGCACAGTAAATCATGCTGAAACAAATTTGTTTAAATCCTATTGGAACATATTAAAATGTATACAGATAATTCAAATTTAAGTTTATCAAAACACCCACTTATGAAGTGTAGAGGATGACTGTATGTGTATATGCATGCAGATATTTGTACAAATTTTAAATGCATATGAAATACCTGATCCCAAAATCTATTTTAATAAATATAGCAATATATTAATTATAGAACTATAATTGAATAATTATAACATACCTATATGTTCACATATATTTGCACAGCTTAAAACATATAATACAGTTATGTAAACTCCACACTTAAAGTCTTTATAAGGGCAGTAAGCACAACAACAGGTTTGGGGAATAGAAATTCAAATTTTTCCTTAAAGTTTGGAAGTGGCATTTGACATATTACTTATAATAAAGAATTAATTATGTATCTTGTCTTGTCACTTCAAGTGTGGTTCCCAATTTCTTTTTCCAAAAAAATTCTAATATGACATACCTGGAGTGTATAGTTCCCCTCTTCCCCATCTGTTCCAACCTTTAATCATTCTCATAGATCATGTAAATGAAGTGTGACCCTCAGAGACCTGATGGACCGCATGTAGGTTAATTGAATAGACAGAATTCTCCTTCAGATTTCTAATCTAGTGACAATGTGCATTAACAGATTAACTGAGTAAGACTGTTGTTGTGATTTAGAAATACATGAAGCAACACTGTTTTCACCATTAAGGCATTCTCTGACTCTTAACCATGTATGTCCTTTTCTGAATGGCTGTATCTCCAGTGTTTTTACTAAATATGAGAGCCCTGGGACATCTATGATCTAGGCAATTTCTGTTTGGAAGTGCCAGCTACACACAGCCCTGGGTCTTATTTTCAAGCAGTGACTTGTGGTTCTGAGAAAGTTTTTTCTGTTCTGTCTGTACTTGATGTCTTGGCTTTATTGTGCCACGAGGCCTTTCAGGAGCTTTTCTCTTTTCTCTCTTTAGCACGAGAAAAGGCAGCAGAGTTGCCAATCCACTCTAAAAGTTTTGGACATTGAACCTGCTCCTGTCCACTTCAGGGACTTTGCAGGTAGCTCTGGTATTAAGTGCCCTTCCCATACTCCTTTCAGAATCTGACAGCCAATAAGAAAAAAGCTGGAGGCAAAATGCTGACATTTTGGAAAGAACCAATTGAAGAGTTGTAAAAGAGAGAACTTAAAAATAATTCCCAGTGTGGCATTCTTACACAGACAACTTTGAGGAAGTATACCTGTCAGACACGAGGAGAAGAGAGCAGCCTCTTTCAATCTCATGAGGCCCAGCATTAAAGAAGACTGGATGATCACATTTCAGTCATCATGTGCACAAAACATGAAATATGCTGCTGGGTGGAAGCCTGTCAAAGAAAAACAAAAAGGAGCTGCACACTAAGTCTAAGTCCACGGGGTCACTAGGTCAAGGCCATCTGTGTATCTCTGCAACATTTTTTTATATCATTTGACTTTGTGCGTTACCTTTTACTGCATACATTCACACAGCTGCACATGACTGAGCCTGTTATTCTCTCTTCCTCACAATGGAGAAGTTAGAGGTATTGACATCCTGATAACTGTAAAAATGTTCATTTTGCTCTTTGATTATACTTGTTTCTCTGTTTCACGCTGGACTTATGTTATATACGAAACTTTTGATAGAATGCTTGAACAATCCAGGCTTGCTTTGAGCAGTGGAAGCCATCATGGTTTATAGCCTATAGAAGCAAGGCATATACTTCCCATGAGAGTACATAGGAAATGAATTTGGAAAGATCTGGAGGTTTTGTCTAGCAAAGAATTGAGCAAGAAATATGTTGGGTTTCCTCCTTGGACTTAAATAAAGGAAATATATCTGTGTACTGTGTGTGAATGTGTAGTGTGTGCATGTGTTTGTGCCTGGTTCTGTGTGTCTCTGTGTGTGGTTTGTGTCTGTATGTATATAGTGTGTCTGTGTTGTATGTGTTTATATTTGTATGTTTGTGTGTGTGGTGCAGATGTTAGTGGGTGCATGTTTGCATGTGTATATGGGTCTGTGTGTGTGTGTGTGTGTGTCTGTGTGTGTGTGTGTGTATGTATCTGTGTACCTGTGTGATATGTAGAAATGAAAGCCAAACAGTAAGCTTCTACAAAGCCCACATTCTTCTTTAACTAGAACAGCTAATCTTCAGAACATCTGAAGAGCAGCATGAGCATATAGCATGTATTTTCCTAATGTAAAAAAGATATATTGATAAATATAAATAAATTTACCTTGCAGGTCCTTTGCAGTATATTATAGTTCTGTTTCAGATTTTATGAGCTTCCTGTTTCTGACAACAAGCATATCTCTCGGCTTGTATGTATTTCTTGTGCTTGGTCTTTGGCTCTTTGCCTTGCGGTTGGTTTGCCATATTCCAATTTGTTTATTCATTAGTCCTATCTTATTTTGTCATCATTCCGTAGATACCTGCTTCTTTTCTAATAAGAGAAAGACATAGATCCAGATAGGGAAGAGGTTTAGGGGTATTTGGAAAAAAGAGGGGAAAGTATAGCTATATTTTCAATAAAAGAAAAATATTCATAGGGAATGATAATAATAATATAATAGGTGAAGTTCTAGTTTGTTATCAATAAATCTAATAGCTATAATTTATTGCATTTTTATTATATTTAAATCTTCCTCTCATGCTTAAACAAAGGTAACTTCCCTTTCACAGTTTGGAAACTGAGAAATTAAGTAACAACAACAACAGCATCAATACACTCTTAGTTCTTTGATTCTAAATTGACTATCAGTAATAACTGCATTTATCAAATTTCCCCTAGACTTATGCTTTATAGTCTATCTATTCTGATACTTTGTATAAAAGTAAAGATAGAAATAAAATACATTATTTTGGTTTTACTAATAGACCATAGCCGTCCATATTTATTTATTATTATGTATACATTATATATGCAATAGATGAATATATATACTTATATATGTATAATACATTACTTATGTCAAGGCACAAAATACATGCCAGTTGCCAACCTGCAATATGTATTCTTGAATCCATCCCAAGTTTTCTGGAAGAATAGCCAATGCTTTTAACCTGCGACCCATCTCACCAGTCCAATATTAACTTTTTTGAGATATAATTAGAAATAAATGTTGTGCATTTGTTTCTAGAAATTATTCATATACTGACACCAACATAAAATATGTTACTCTGTGTACTTACTTGGTCCTATTTGTCCCACAGTTCAAAACTACTCATCAACTCATGGAATATTTGGAGAATTGGAGCAAACTAAGATGGGTTCTGATCCTCAGAAAGCTGCTGGGGAGAGGTACTTAAATCATTATCAAATGACAATTTTTGAACACTCAGCATTTTACTTTCTTGGAATTAAAGGCCTTTGATAGGGTGTTTTTATTAACCATTAAACTTATTTTTCTCTGATATTCATTTTATTCTTTTAATAAAATTCTCCATGAGGACATGCTAGCAGAGAACTATCTCAGGTAACAGCAGAACACATTACAAGACTAAGGTGTGGCATTTGCCCAGGTGTTCTTACTTTGTAGGGAAGGCAGGATGAGGCTCTAAACAGAATACAGCCTTTGACCAGAGTTTGAATCTTAGATTGTTCAGGTATCCCTGGACAGGTTATTTCTTTTGTGTCCCTTGGGTTTAAATAGGAAAGACAGTAATTTATACAGTTAGTAGTATTGCATGAAGAATCTGGATGCTTTGCTTGCACTAATCAGACAAATTCCATTGATGATGGATTTAGAAAACTCTACCTAAGGAGGGTTGTGACTTCAATTACCTCCCTTTAACTCAAATGTTTTCTTTTTTCCCTAGGTACCCCTTTTCTCAGACACACTAAATTGAATGTGTACACAATGACTTCAAAATGCTATTGTGTATGATAAGGTAAAACTTACCAAGGCTCTCCTCTTTTTATTCCATTTTTTCATCATTTAAATATATTTTTGTTTTACTTTGGGGATAGACTTTTCGAATTTTTAATATTTGATTTCATATTGACACATGCTTATATTCTGTTTGGATCAAATCAACTCTCATTTGCTCATCTCCATTCCATACTTGTAGATGACCCACACACACACACACACACACACACACACACACACACACACGAACACACACACGAACACACAAACACACACACACACACACACACACAGACACATTTACCTTCCCAAACAAAGTGTTCTCTCTGTCTTTCTCTCTCTTCTTAATACCCACTTAACACCTCTACTGCTACTTGTCTCTATGTGGCTATGGGGTCTTTGTCTGTGGCATGGGTAGCCTCTCCAAAACTTTATACCTGAAGAAAACCAATTCTTCCTCTCCCCATAAGCATCAGTCTCTGAGAGAACATTAGATAATGGTGGAGCTTCATGAATCTCTAATTCCATGATGTCATTGGAACTAGCTTGATTTTGTAAAAGTCTTATATATTCAAAGAGAGATGTGATAGTTATTTTATCAGCTTGATACAATTTAGAATCCTGGAAATAGAGTTCTATTGAGGAATTGTCTAAACTAGACTGCCGTTTGACTTAGTTGTAATTGCTTTTCTAAACTGTGTTGACTAAAGTTTATGTGGAAAGGTTTACCCTGAATTTGGTTTGCAGCATTTCCTCAGATGTGCCCTAGAATGAGTAAAGAAAAAATGACACCTAAACATAGGCATCTATGCTCTCCTTGCTCCCTGTTCCTGATAGGGGCCGTAATGTTTCTACCTCTCCCACAATCCTGAAACCTTGAATTTCCTGCTATGACTTCTCCACTGTGATGGACTACAACATGGAACTGTAAAGTGAAATAAACCCTTTCTTCCCTACCTTGCAATTTTAGGGTATTTTCTCATTGAAACTGGGAAAGAATAAAGACCAGGTTCATGTAAACTCACCTTCTATATATTGTAGCTCCCACATACTCTATTTGAAGAGACTCTTCTGATTTTTGTATCCCAAATTACAAAAGAGTTTACATCCACATTTCTTATCGTACTTAATCCTGGATAAATTTTCTTTGGTGAGTTAAATGCCACTAACAACAATAATTTTAAATTGAAAAAATTAAAATTTTATATAATCTTGAGATTATAAAGACAAGAAAGTTACATTCACTGTTATGTCTGTAGTCTACTTTTCATGCACCAAATAAATGTCATTTGTCGATTCTTGATGTTAAAGCATGAGCTATTGGTGTTCTATCCAGGAAATATTCACCTGTGCCCATGTGTTCAAGGCACTTGCCCACTTCATCTTCTATTTTCAGTGTATATGGTTTTATGTGGAGGTCTTTTATCCACTTGGATGTGAGCTTTGTACAAGGAGATAAGAATGAATCTATATGCATTTTTGACAAATGGAACCTCATTAAATTGCAAAGCTTCTATAAGGCAAAGGACACTGTCAATATGACAAAATGGCAGCCAACAGGTTGGAAAAAGATCTTTACCAATCTGTATCCAATAGAGGAATAATATCCAATATATGCAAAGAATTCAAGGAGTTAGACTCCAGAGAATCAAATGAACCTATTAAAAAGGGGTACAGAGCTAAACAAAAAATTCTCAATTGAGGAATATTAAATGACTAAGAACCACCTACATAAATGTTCAACATCCTTAGTTGTCAGGGAAATTCAAATCAAAACAACTCTGAGATTCCACCTCACAACACTCAGAGTGGCTAAAATCAAAATCTCAAGTGAGAGCAGATGCTGGAGAGGATGTGGAGAAAGATGAACACTCCTCTGTTGTTGGTGGGATTGCAAACTGGTACAACAACTCTTGAAATCATTCTGAAGGTTACTCAGAAAATTGGACATAGTACTACCTGAGGACCTAGTTATACCACTCCTGGGTATAAAGATGCTCCAACATATAACAAGGACACATACTCCACTATGTCCATAGCAGCCCTATTTATACTATTCAGAAGCTGGAAAGAACCCAGATGTCCTTCAACAGAGGAATGGATATAGAAAATGTGCTACATCAACAAAATGGAATACTACTTAGCTATTAAGAACTATGACTTCATGAAATTATTAGGCAAATGTATAGAACTAGAAAATATCATCCTGAGTGAGGTAACCCAATCACAAAAGAACACACATGGTATGCACTCACTGATAAGTGAATATTAGCCCAAAAGCTCAGAATAACCAAGATACAATTTACAAACCAGTTCAAGAAGAAGGAAGACCAAAGTTTTAATGCTTCAGTCCTTCTTAGAAGAGGAGCAAAATACTCACGGGAACATAAAGAGATAGATTGTGGAGCAGAGACTGAAGGAAAGGCCATCCGGAGACTGCCACACCTAGGGATAAATCCCGCATACAGTCACCAAACCCAGACAGTATTTTGGATGCCAAGAATTGCATGCTGGCAAGAGCCTGATATAGCTATCTCCTAAGAGGCTCTGTCAGAGCCTGACAAATATAGAGTCAGACTGTTGTAGCCAAGCATTGGACTGAGAACTGTTTCCACACTGGAGAATTTGGAGAAAGGACTGAATGATCTGAAGGGGTTTGCAACCCCATAGGAAGAACAAGAACATCAACCAACCAGACAACAGAACTCCCAGGGACTAAACACCAACCAGAGAGAACGCATAGAGCCATCCTTGGTTCCAGCTGCATATGTTGGAGAGAATGGCCTTGTACAGAGACAAGATCCTTTGTCCTGTGAAGGCTTGATGCCTCAGTGTAGAGGAATGCTAGGGTGGCAGGCAGGAGGGAGTAGGTGGGTGGGTAGAGAAGCACCCTCATAGAAACAGGGGAATGGAGGATGGGATAGGGGTTTCTGGAGGAGTAACCAGGAAAGAGGGTAACCTTTGAAATATAAGTAAATAAAATATCCAATAAAAAAGCAAAGAAAAAGAAATAAAAAACCACTCCATATAATTTTTCTTTACTCAGTAATTATGGTATTAAAGGAGACATGAGGTGGTGCTGATTACCTGCAATAAACCTGCACATAATTTACCCAGTCAAAATTCCACCATCATTGAAGAGAGGCTCCAAGACTCTACCACTGGTAAAGGAGCCAGTAACCCTTAATGGTTGCCAAGAGGAGAAATCATTCTTCTTTGGGGATATGGCTATTACCAGTAGGCTGCCATGCCCAGATAGATGGTCCTACACCCATGAATATATGGGCAGCACCCACTGTTTTTATTAACAATTAAAGAGAGGAACTAAGTTTGGGAGGAAGACATGATGGGAGATATTATCATGGAATTGAGGATGAATACAATAAGAATTCCTTGCTTAAATGGGCAATGTTTTTAAGGAAAAATAAATGTTATTTATAAGATGATCAAAAAATTGTGGGGTAGATTTGCAAGCTATTTGATGGTTGTAAGATGGGCAGTGATATATCCCAAAATGTAGATCAGGGTTCACTCTACAAATATGGGTATTCCTCTTTTTGTTCTCATCAGTTTTAAATAAGATATCCCCTTCTTTTAGTTCATTGAATTTCTTAATATGCTACATAAAAATCCATTGTATTGGGTTTGTAAAGTAGGATCTGTGCTTACTTATTAAAATTAATTTATGTGCATCAAGATATACATTAAAGTTCATGATTTATTTTGAATGTAATCTATATTCAACTATTAATTTCCTGGTAATAATAATTTGTATATCTATATAATGATTCTATTAATAATGAGAAATATAAAACATCATAGTGGTATTTTCCTACATGTAATTCTGTATATAGCATAGAACAAAAACTCTAAATTATATACAGTGGTAATCAGATAATGAAGAAATAAAATAAATATATCTTACTAAATGTGAAGTGAATCACCTGAACTGTCATATTTCAAGTGATACATAAGTAAGCAGTATTAAAATTAAGTTTTACATATATTATAAAAACGTGCCTAAAATCCATACCCAGAATTTTGGTTTATCTATAAATATTAACACATTAATTTCAATTACTTCTTTTGCCATTGCTTTGATGTAGTTTTTTTTAGAGGAAACCAACAATTGGTTTTTTTGTTTGTAATTATCTTTATTTTAGAGACTTTTAGAAATATTGCGGCTTGGGTGGTTTTATTGACTATACCAGAGGGAACACTCAGTACAAATAAAATATATGCTCTTGAACTAGAGATAGAAAATTTAGCTCCCTTGCTTGTGTTGAAGCTACAATGTATCATGACAAAAGCCTTATTTCAAACAATGGCAATGTTATTGTCTCCTAATGTAGACAGAAGATAGAGAAAATGTAAAACTTACTGATACAGAAATCTCCATTTTAGATTCCTGAAAATATCTCCTGTAAGTATTCAGAGGAGAGAAGAAATGTGCATATTTATTCTACCCTGTATTGTTTGGATTTTATAGTAAACACTGTTATAACATCATGTGCCATGAAAAACAATATTGAGGTAAGAGTAGTATATGTCCACATCTGGACAATATAGTCAATCTGGCTGTTTATACATAGCTTGAAGTTTAAGTTCTCATTTTATTTATATTTTCATTTCATTCTGAACTAAAGGTAAGAAAGAGAAATAATGGTGGGAAGCTAATAATTCAGTGGAGTTTAATTCTCAAAACTAATTTGGCAGTAGATATTTTTAAAAATGTTTTTTATTGAAATATCATAATTATAGGACTACAAAACATCCTCCTTACCCCCCACCCACCTTCATCTATCCCCCCTCCAAACCCTTCCATGCCCTCTACTTTCAATTTGGTAGCATATTTTCTTGATTAGTATTGTTACACACATACATCCATGCATGCACAAACACAAAGACAACACACACACACACACACACACACACACACACACACAAAGTATATCCAATAATATCAGTGAAAATTAGTCTGGTTTGGGTGCTGGTGTGTTTCAAGACTGACAACTCCAGTTTGGACAGTCATATCTTTGGGAGAGGCTAATTCTTCTCTAAGCAGTCATTGGTTGCCTCTAATTCTTTGTCACAGAGAGGGACCTCTTGAAACTATTTCATCTTCCATATTAGTATGGCCATCGGTATTGTCACTCTTTCAGTCTTAGTTATGTGGCTATTTCTAGAAGAAACAGTTACAAAAACAGGGTCACTATTATTATAGTTCTTAAAATCTTTCTGCTCCTTCTTCCATGGTTTCCTCTCAGCCATAAATGCAGGAGCTATGACGTAGATGTATCCGTCAGGCCTGGGTTCCACATGATCTGTGGATCTGTACATTCTGTCCACTTGAGATTTCCTTTTACAGTATTCTTTTTCTGTTAAATGTGGCTATTTTGAGGGCTGGTAACTAAAGTTGTCTGTGAGGAAAATATTTCTTATATAGTAAGGAATTATGCTGGTCCTGTAAGATAGCAGTAAGATCTATATCTATATCTATATCTATATCTATATCTATATCTATATCTATATCTATATCTATATCTATATCTATATCTATATCTATATCTATATCTATATCTATATCTATATCTATATCTATATCTATCTATCTATATCTATCTATCTATCTATCTCTATATCTATATCTATATCTATATCTATATATCTATCTCTATCTATCTCTATCTCTATCTCTATCTCTATCTCTATCTCTATCTCTATCTCTATATCTATCTATCTATATATCTATATATCTATCTATATCTATCTATATCTATATCTATATCTATCTATCTATATCTATATCTATATCTATATCTATCTATCTATATATATATATATACATACATATATATATATATATATATATATTTTTCTTTTTCTAAGTTTTGTTAGCCCTAGAAAACTGGCTATGTTTCCCGTACTGGGGGTAACTTGTTTTTTATGACTTGGCCTTAATTCCAATTAGACAGGTGTTGGTTACCATAAGTACGTAAGTGCCTCTTACTGTACACACCTCTATGCACATCTTCTCATGCTGATTATTGTTATCACACAGGTGAGACTATTTCTTTGCTTTCTTTCCTTGGCAGCTTGCATAGTACTTCCTAGGACCATGGAAGCCAGATGGCAGAAAAGAGGTATTCAGGTTTGATACAGCTGACCTGTTATCTGAGCCCTGTGTCTTCCACAATGTACAGCCTCACTCAGCCACTGGGAGGCAACAGAGGGGTATCTCAATGATCTCTATTGTTTTAAGAGTCTGTTAGCCAACTCTGATCACCCTTTTGGAATGGGATTTCTTTTGCATAGTATGAAGAATTTTGTTAGTCTATGGATCATGTATGGAGTATTGTCATCCCAAGAAGCTTAACTTAACATATATATTAAATATATTAGTATATTTATAATATAATAATATAATATCATAATATCAATATATTTAATATATTAAAATCTTATATGTGTATATAGCATACAATTACATATATACATTTATATATTATTTTGTGTTATTTTAGTGTGTGTTTAGGTAAATATAAATTACTATGATTATTTGAGTCTTTATCAATCTTGTGCTATTTGTCTCTTATCCTTCTTTTTTTTATTTTTAGTTTTTTTATTGGTATTCATGTCAGTAACTTGAATACACTCATATAAGCAGTATGTTACCAGAGAGTTACAAGTAAATATACATTATACATGCAAATTTCTGCTCACAAAGTTCATGTGTGCAGGTACATGAATTAGAAGCACATGTCTAGAATTATGGTTAAACTTTTTAAAATGTAGAAATGTAAAATTACATCTTGAAAATATAGATGATTTATAGATTTCAAAAATCTAGTGTTGCTTATACCAGAAATGTTTGACAGCTACAAGATTCAGGTGACAAGCAATAGGTTTTCAAGAAGTTAATCCTGGGTTTTATGCTTCTTCAGTACTGACTTGCTCCTCCTACTCAATTTGAGATACCTTCATATTATGTGGTTTTCCATTTCATATCATATTCTTTACATCAAATCAAGGAGAAACTCCCAGACCAGAGTGGGGTACAATCTTTGCCAGCTATACTTCTGACAGAGCTTTAATGTCCAGAATTAAAACAAACAAACAAACAAAACAAAAAAAAAACAACAACAACAGCAGCAACAACAATCATACGGGAAACCAGAAGTAGACAATCAGTAATTAATACATTTGGCTGTATTTTAACAATAAAAAGTAAATTTCTGTTTAACAAATTTAAATTTAAATAAATAGAAACATTGGAAATTAAAATTAGTTTGTACATATCTCTAAGCCAATTTTATGTCCAAACTGCATAATTACTTATTTTTGAATTATTAAAACAAATTATTATTAATACATATTAAAATTGCATCAAAAGTTATACCTTTGTTGAAAATTTGTTAAATATTAACTATTATAAATATATTGTACAAATATAATAATAATACTCATAAATGTAGCTTTCAAAATTTAGTCTGTTGCCAACATAAATAACTGTGACTAGATCTTCCAATAAAACTAGTTTTAAAAACATACATAAACATAATTGATTCATGAATGAGAATTGCACACATATGTACACATTATATACATTTACATATATACATACAATGTCAACATATAAATTATTTACAAATACATACACATACTTATACATATGCTTCCTGAATCACAAACTTTAACACAGGAAAGGCAAGAAAAAATATTTCTTTGGCAATGTGTAATGACACATCTTATTTATAGCCATGATATTTGAGAGAAAGATACAACCTTATAATTTGCTTTTATTTTCTGTACTAACATCATTCTACAGTTCAAACCCAAACAATACTTCTCAAAATGCTTGCTATTATTGGCATTAAAGTGTAAAAAATTTCTATATTTAAGCACTTAGACATGGTTGCCTTTTAAGTCCTGGAGAAGAGAAATACAGAAGCTTCTTATAGGAATACGTAGGCTTTTGTGTGGATGTAGTCAAGAATGGAAGCCTTGAAAGTGTGGTTATGATCTCAGGCTGAACTCTCAGAGTTGCCTTTTGACAATTTGGAGTTTCCGAGTTCTGGTGGCTGTTTGACTGGAAGTGCTTAGAACTATAGCAGTATTCTTTCACAGAATCGATTTGTTTTTCAAGTTCAGGTCCTAGAATTTACTAAAAGAGAAACAACAAAGTAGGTAAGAGCACTTGCCATTTCAGGTTTACAGACGCTTGACTTTGTTCTCTGTTTGACATCACATAAGGCAATGTCCTTGTCTGGGATGCTGATATTCTTGATCTATCATAGCCATGACATTTTATTTTCTCAGTTCATGTTTTTTCACAATTGAAAAGAAGGGGAAAGAAACAGAAAGAGATGAATCAGTATCAGTATTTTGATGCCTACTAGTTTGTTTTTTTTTTCATTCTAAATGTTTATCTAAGTTACATACTTAATTTGAGTGTGTGTGTGTGTCTGTGTGTGTGTGTGTGTGTGTGTGTGTGTGTTTTGTGCATTGGTTTTAAACTCTATCTCTTTTCTCCTGGATTTATTTGTAGTGTTATACTACTGTCTTTATTATGGCTATTAGGCTTGATTTTCTTTCTTCCACATATTTATAACAGAATTTCCCAAAGTGTTTGGTTTAATTTGTTTGTTTTTATGGTACTTTTCTTATAGATAGGTATATCGGTCAATAATTAGATAATAGATAATTACATTGGTAGAGAGAAAATGGGATTGATTCACAAATCATAGACAATTATATAGATATATGAAAGAGATGTTTATGTAGATAGATTGAGCAGTATGTCTGTATACATTAAGGTTGCAGATATTACATAATTTCAGATATTAGAAATTAAAGCATCAGTTCCTTTACTCTGCTTTTTACTCTGTGTTCAACCATATATTATTCCATTTAAAGAAAGAGTTTCGATTCTATAAAATGTTAGAAACAAAACATCTATTTTGTAGTTACTCTGTTTATTCTTTTGGGAAATTTCTAGTACTCTACTGAGAATATTCTCCAGCAGATCCTTCACTTTGAAAGTTTATGGTAGAGTTGTATTAGCATGTTTCTCAGAACTTCATAAAGTTCAGGGGCTCTCCCAGAGTGATTTCTCATGGAAGCTGCTCACCATATCATTTTACAATCTCCTTGATGCAGGGAAAAGACACTGTGACTTCTGTGTTTGAGTTGGAGCTTCTCTCATCATGCTGTAATTTCAATATCTGATGTCAGGGTAGTATAAAACATCCACTACTATGCTAATTATAAATAGAATATGAGTATAAAACCATTTGAGCCTTTTGTAAGCATCCTTTAACTCATCATAACTTTATTTTTCCATACTTCTTATACCTTTAGTATTGGAAGTGATTTTTGGTCATGGAAGCCACACAAGTGATATAAAACTTTTCGCAATGCCTTGGAGTAGCCTGTCTAAACAGAAAGCTTCCTTGTCATTAAAGGACCACATATTTAATTTCTTCATTCTACTTAAACTTCTTTCAAAGTCTATCAATCTCAATCCTTAGTAATGTCAGCTTTATTTCTATATTGAACTTTTAAATGAGGTTTATCTTTTGTAATGTCGGTATATGTGTTCAATGAAACAAAAAGACCTGTGAACCCAAGAGGACATCGTTTGTTTGACACATGTTAATACTTAATCATTTATCTTTTTATTGAGTGAAGTTTAAAAGTCATGATAAACAACTTCAACAAAGTGGCTGGATACAAAATTAACTCAAACAAATCAGTAGCCTTACTCTAATCAAAGGATAAACAGGCTGAGAAAGAAATTAGGGAAACAACACCCGTCATAGTAGTCATAAATAATATAAAATACCTCGGTGTGACTCTAACCAAGCAAGTGAAAGATCTGTATGACAACAACTTCAAAAACCTCTGAACAAAGAAATAGAAGAAGATCTCAGAAGATGGAAAGATCTCCCATGCTCATGGATTGGCAGGATTAATATAGTAAAAATGATCATCTTACCAAAAGCAATCTACAGATTCAATCCAATCCCCATCAAAATTCCAATTCAATTCTTCACAGAGTTAGAAAGAACTATTCTCAAATTCATTTGAAATAACAAAAATACAAGCATAGTGAAAACTATTCTCAAAAATAAAAGAAATTATGGGGGAGCCACCATCCCTGATCTCAGACTCTACTACAGAGCAATAGTGATAAAAACCACAGGGCATTGGTACAGAGACAGGTAGGTAAATCAATGGAATAGAATTGAAGACCCAGAAATAACCTCACACACCTATGGACACTTGATCTTTGACAAAGGAGCTAAAGCCATCCCAGTGAAAAAAAGATAGCATTTTGAACAAATGATGCTAGTTCAACTGGAGGTCAGCACGCATAAGAGTACAAATCCACCCACTCTTATCTCCTTGTAAAAAAGTCTGAGAGTTATCTGAGCTGGTCAGACCCAAAGCACTCCTGCACCTACACCACCGGATTGAGTGCTCCTGTCCTGGCCCAATAGGGCTTTTCAATGCTGCTGCCAGCAAGGGACAAAGCCAACCCTCCTACTCTCACACCTCTGGTCTGGCTCATTCATGTCCCTAACAGCAAGGCCAGCTTTAGTGTGTTGCCTAGAAGAGGTGTACTCACACTTCAGTGTTGCTGCCAATGAGGAACAGGGCCACTTCTCCCACTCTCATGGCCCTGAGGCCAGCTTGCCTAGCTACTTAGGTGAAAAGAGACAATGGAGGGAAGGGACAACAAAGGAGAGGAGGACATGTTCCCTTCTTAGGGATGATTCACCGATGCCTGTGCCACCAAGGCTAGCTCTACCGTTCTCCACAGGAAAGATGCTGAAGTGAGGAGCAGGACTAGCTCTCCTGCTCTCCTTACTCCAAGGCCAGATCTCCTTCTTACCATGGGAGGCAAAGGATGGGGAAGGAAGATATTTTTTCCTTGTTCATGCCACCATATGGGAGACAAGTGATATATACACTTGGGGTCAGATAATCCATATCTCCCACAATAAAGGCCTGATCTACTGTGATTGCTGGGTGACTGATCTTCTGAGTGCTGAAACTGGCTAGGGACAGGGTCAGCTTTTATGTTCTCATAGGCCCAGGGATATCTCTCCCACTAGGCCCAGGTAAGTGGTGGGACTGTTTTATACCTCAGACATCAACAGGTCCCCAGGTAGCAGCTGACACAAGGGACTTCTGCCTGGGCTTTAGTGAAAACAGACCTCTGATGCTATAGGGCTATGGACCCAGAGATTCATCCTGTCACCAGTTGCAGCACAATCCAGGATTCCAGCCTGCTCTCAGATGGCATCAATGGCTATTCACATCAGTCTGTTCCTCTCTACGCTCAAGACTTCATTTCTGCCTCTGTCCATTTGCCTCTCTCTCTCTCTCTCTCTCTCTCTCTCTCTCTCTCTCTCTCTCTCTCTCTCTCTCTCTCTCTCTCTCCCCCACCTACTTGCTTCTCTCAATGGCACCTAGGATATCTAAGTGTCTCTGGTCATTTCAGGAATGATCTTACAAGTGGTATCAAAATGGCATGGGTCATCTTGGGTATGGTCTACCTACCTGCCCAGGTAGGCCCTGAGTAGGATTGGTGGTCATCTCAGATTAGCTCACTTTCCAGGCCCTGAGGTCCAAGACTAGTAGCATTCTCTGTTTCACTCCTAGCCTGGGGCCCATCTGCATGATCTATGGGAGTCCATGATATAATTTCTTAAATGCATAACATAATTTTCTCTGACATCTTACCATATTCAGTGTTATCCTGTCAAAGGCTGGAGGAAAGGCTCAATAGGTAAGAGCAAATGACTGATCTTCCAGAGAGTCCAGATTTGATTTCAAGCACCATATAGGGTGATTTACAACCATCTGTTTGTAAAACAGTTTGAGGAAACTCAATTCTCTCTTCTTGCTTCCACCTGGTGTTAAGCATGCTATGTCCATAGACATGCTGGCAAAACAATAATACATATAAAATACTTTAATTTTTTAAAATAATGTTTTTTAAAGAAGGCCTGGCAGAGCTGGACCTGCTTGCTATGGAAGATTACTGTGGAGGTGTTAGGCAATGGGCAGGATCTAGGGAAAATATAGACAATTCAGGTTGCTAAATCTCAGTTAGCACTTGGAAACTGTCCTCAACCGTGAGTGATAAGACCTGCTTTGTTTTACTGAGTATATAAGTACAGTGTAGGTAAAACAAAAAGAAGAGAAAGTAGGTTTTCATAACCTAGCTATCATGAATGCTCTGCTCTGTATTCAATGACAGAAGTTCACTTGGACAGTGGTTCGTCCCTCAGGAAATAGTGGCTACATTTCTCAACCAGTGAGCTTGTTTAAGCAGAATCTGCAGAGTAATTGGCTGAGGTGACAACTCCACTCCTCTTTAAGCCTGTGACAATTAGGTTCCCAACAAGTACACGGAACAGTATTATGAATTTGTTGTAATGTAGACATGTAATAAATTTATGAGAATGGTGTACAGAATAGTATATTCTTAAGTATTCTCAATAGATAAATCGCTCGTGTTTAATAATGTTATTAAAACACTTGGACAAGCTGAAACAATTTGTATAATTTACATGTTAATATTAAATAATTGTTAATATAAATATATTAATTATAAGAATCACATTATTGTATTAATATTGTATAATAATTTTATTCATTAAATAAAAATTTTAGATTCTATATTTTAATTATATTGACAGGAAAGTATTCATATATTTTTATCAGCAAATAAAGAGAATATATGAACATGAAGTGTTTATCTTGCATGACTCTCTTATTTCAATAAAAAGGGAAGAGATAAGTGAAATTTTAAATGGCCCCTATATTTCCCTTAAATTGCTGTTCATTCATTTTACTGAGGCCATTACTGGCTTTGCTTTTATTAAATTGAACTTCTGCTGATACACTACTGTTATTTTTCTACACACATCTGAATAGTTGTTTGTTTTTAAAATAAATATCCACCTTTTCTCTTCTCTAATTTCTTGATTTCTATATTTATCTATCATTTTGATTAGACAATTTCTTATTGAGGAAGAACTTAAGAAAGTATAAAAAGAATTGTTCATGTAATATAAGATATCATCCAGACACAGACACAAAGACACACAGATGTACAAGCACCTACCCAATGTCTCCTGAGGCTCGGTGACTCAAATCATCTCTTATTGAGCAAGGTAATTGCATGGTGGAATGCCAGTGGAGATAATCTCACAAATTCATACGCTTACACATACAACAAAGATCAGTTTCTCCAAATTGGGTGGATCCACAATAAAATCATTCCATAGCTATTTCTAAAGAAAAACAAAGCAAACAAACATCCATTCTGTTGTATGTGCTTAGGAATAAAAATATTAACGAAATGACTTGGGAAATACTTATTTTGTAACTTTCTAGATGAACACAGTCTCTTCCCTCCTTTCCCACCCTCCCTTCCTTCCTACCTCTCTCTTCTCTTTATCCTTCCCTTCCTTCCTTTCTCTGTCCTTAGTCTGGCCTTCAATTCAGCTTTCCCCCTGCCTCTGTCTTTTGAGTGCTGGGATTTAAGAGATGCACCTCTGACCCATTACTTAAGCTCTTTTAAATAACGGAACTAGAAAATCTCCACATATTGTGTTTTTAAGGTTTAATTTTTTATTTATCTGTATGTGCGCCTTTGTATGGAGGTTTTGCACATGAGTGTAGGTTCCAGCCTGAGGCCTGGTTCTGGAATTACAGGGAATCGGGAGCCACTAGATATGGGTGCCTCAAAAGAACGTAGTTCTACTTCAACCACTTTTAACCAGTGAGGCACATCTAGCACTCAGATTATTGTATTAACCCCTACCTCACTGCCTTCCTGTCTCTCCCTGATAAACATAGAATGCCTTTAAGATTCTCTGCTTCAAATGGAAAAGAGAGATAGTTAAATAGTGAATCACCCATACATTTCTTTAGTCTCTCAAAACTTCATTCCCACCATTCCTCGGTGCATTCTTTAGCTATGAGCAAAGTGCACACTGTCCTTGGTCTTGTGCCAAAGATCTCTGAGTAAGACCTACATATTTCAAACATAGTAGACCAAATGCAGTATACCAAACCAGTTCCTTGAAATTTGTCTTTCTTTAGCCCTCAATTTTTTTTTCCTTTTCTGTTTAACTAAAGCCAACTTCAAGCAGGCAGACCAAAAATGTTTGTTTTGTGACAGACTTAACATACAACCTCTCTGATAGTGTTATACTTTTCTAGAAATCCAGGACATGGTCTTTTCTGAATTGGTTTAAGTGACACTGTATTACTATTGGTGATTATAGTATTCAAGTCTCCATCCAGTTACTACAAATCTTCCTAAAGCTCCTCAAAAATGATATAACTTTTCTAGCTGTATAGAAAATAAGATTGAGGAATCACAGCTGCAAGAGCCACCTGTTTTGATAGACCTGGAGAAAGCACACTATGCTGTGTTGGAAGTAATATGCTTTTGTTGTTTCTATAGTCTCAATAATGCTATAATGCTTACAATCACATATTTACATGTTTTTCTTAGTTAGGGTTTACTGCTGTGAACAAACACGATGACCAAGGAAGTCTGGTAAATATATTTGAGGTTAGCTAATAGGTTCAGAGATTCTGTCCATCATCATCAAGGTGGGAGCAGGCCCATATCTTGGCAGGCATGATGCAGACAGAGCTGAGAGTTCTATATTTTCATCAGAAAGCTGCTAGAAGAAGACTGACTTTCAGGCAGCTAGGGTGAGGGTCTTAAGCTCACAACCATAGTGATAACACCTGCTTCAGCAAGGCCACACATCCTAAGAGTGCCACTCCGTGGACCAAGCATATACAATCCATCACAACATTCTTACACTCATTGCCATTCCATGTCATGAGCCCAAATGGGACACTGTCAAACATACAACATTTAGACATAAACTTTTAGGTCTTTATCTGTGTTCACTAGTGTATTTGTATATTATCTTTAAATATTAAAAACAATAGTTTACTGCAACTTACTAAAAAATGAATTGAAATTGACTTCTTTTTCTCCTAGAAATAATACTCATAAAAAGTCTATCATCAAAACTAATTTATAGTAATGTGACTCTTTGATGTCATAAATGCATGAAATTCATTAAAGAAAGCTAATTAATTTTTAAGAACTCTTTACAATACTTAGATCAGGTATTTTTCATATTGAACATACAAGAAACATAAGAGCTGGAAAATAATTAGGGTGAAGGATAACAATATAGATCTCATAGATTTGAAAGGTGTATTTTCTTTAAGGGTGAAAAACATTTTGAAAAGCAAGTATTCCATAAGAGTATCTATGATTCCTTTCAAGCTGAGTGCTAGAAAATTTCAAAGACATTTGTGTAGAAGCAATTTATTCAAGTAGGCCAAGCAGCAATTCTGAATCACATACTGCTGATATGTCATTTCCAGTCAACTTAGAATATGCTGACAGAACTAGAGACAGCTAGATTAGGCAATGGAGTGAGCCAATGAAAAAGAGACAGCACTCTCACATCTGGCTACTTAAGAGCCAATGAGATGATGGGAGTGGGTATAAAGGTTCACTCAGTTCCTGCAATAAATGTCTGCTTTTGTCACTTGCCTGACTCATAGAATCACTGTTATTGACTCTGTACCTTCTTACCACTACCCCCAAGGATGTGGGTAATTGGCTGCAGCCTGAATACTTGATTGTTGTATATATTGGTGATAATTTATTTAAGAGAGGTTCTCACAGTATAGACCAGTCTGACCTGAAACTCATACAGATCTTCCGGCATCTGCCTTCTGAGTGTCAGGATTAAAGGCATGCAACATTATGCCTGTCTTTATTCTAATTTTAAACTTTTATAACTGTCTTTCCCCTTCATTTTGAAATGTATAAAGTAATATCCTGCTGGAATTTGAAGGCCAGTCTGTATTGCTGAAGACACCATCCACTTGGTCTGACCCAACAGCCACCTCTCAGAGGACTAGCTGTCATAGTACCAGAAGATGCTGTGCAAGCTGCCAAGGGAGTAAAGCGACATCATAGCAGTGACCAGGACTGCACGTGCTTAATTACTTTGCTCTTCCTGGGATGAGGTACCAAGACCAAGACCAAGGCATCTCGTAGAAAAAAATGTGTCTTATGCTTACAATTGACTCACAAATATGACCCAATAGCTAACTGAACCAGTATGGGCTTTTAAAATCAAAACCTAGGCCCCAGTGGCACACCTCCTCCATTAAAGCCACACACTTAGCTTTTTTCAAACACATCTACAAAATGAAGACCGAATATTCAAATATTTGAGCTCATAAGGACCATGCTCACTCAAACCATAACATCAAGCAATCCCTAAAATCCATTAATTAATTATGTATGTACATAAATCATTATGTAAAATCATACTTGGTATTAGAAATCTAGTTATCAATTCAGTGCTGGTGATGTTATGGATCTTAGAGGTGAATCTACTACTATCATTTTCTAAAATCAGAATAATTCCTAACTGTACTCCAAATACTTATACTCAACTGCTCAAAATGTAGAAAGTAATAGATTGTGGGGTGCCAAGTCCCAGTGTATATATCTATAACACATCTTCTCTATATAAGACCTGGGGAACATAGCAAAAAGGGGGCAGAAAGATGGTAATAAAGAGAGGACCTGGAATTCTGCTTAAAGGTTGTGTCTTCTATAAATGACAAGGAAGCTATACTCATGATACTTAAATAATGTGGCTACTTAAATAAGATCAGAACAATAACAATACCAATACACCTGCTAACTTAGAAAGGGGACATCTACTGGGAACCCCACTCGTACAGGTAATTAATGATTGCTGACAGATGAAGAAAATGCCCTTCCCAGAGACAAGACTCCTGTTATATAATACTAACTGTCATCTATTGTAGTGGTAAAAATAATAATAGTAAAAAAAAAATGATCAGCACCTACTGGTCTCCACCACACTCATCAGTTGTTTCTCTGCCTGCCACTTTCACACACTGTCCCCTTGGCGGGCTGTTATCATGCCTGACATATACATCACATTCCAGGGGCCATTCTATCATGGCAACACACCATGCTGCTAGCCCCAAGAATTCTATAGGGCTTCCAGAACTGACACAGGTTGCCTCCATGCCCACCAGGAACTTCGCTCACATCCCCTGTAGCCCAGTAAAATCAAAGCTCTAGAAATTTGTAATTTAACAATTAGATTTATAAGTTAAATTCTCAATCCACAATACATCCACACAATAAACTTACAACCAGTTGATAAGGATATAAACCACCCCACCTAGATAAGATAAATTTACCTACAGAAATCCATCCCAGCTACTTTGGCAATTCAAGACCATCCAGATCTAGGTCATCATTCCCCATCAATACCTTGATTCTCCCTCCTTCTCCTTCTTTCCTGCCTTACAAAAACTTCACCCTGCCTTGTTCTTTTACTCTATAATCATGGCCTTGTCCTACCTTGTCTGCATTCACCTACATAATGAAAAACATTAAAGCAACACTAAATAAACGGAGCATGTCATATTTAAATATTTATACATTTATGTACATATATAACAACAACAATTAAAAAGAAGTCATGACTTTGAGGAGAAATAAGGAAGTGGGATATGGGAGGAACTGGAGATAGGAGAAAGAAGGGGGAAATAATGTACTCATATTTAATAAATGTATAAATAAATGAATCAAATTTGAGTTCTTATTACTAATAAGATTATAGTACAGGGATCAATAGTAGATGAAAGGCATAAGAAGCCACTCTAAAGAAAAGTAAAGCAAAGAAAGTGTGGATTGAAATGAATATGTATTATTGCATTTCAAAACTAAGGACGCAAGTATAGCTTTAACAAATGATGAACAGAGAAAAATTCAGAAACTGAAGAAAGACTGCAAAATTTGGGGATCGTGAAAAAACATTCTTATTGAATATTACAAATTTTTAAAAGATTTAAATTTCCTGTGGGAACAAAAGTTTCAGAAAGAACTAAAAACAGTTTCATACTCTTCAGAAGAATTCCAGATAAAGTCTAAAGGAAACCAAGTAACAGGGATGACCGGAAAATGCACAAATATAACCTACCAAGTGATGTTCACTTCAGTTGTAATAATAGCAGGCATTGTAAAAGTAATGGTGGACCATTAATACACAGCCAGAATACAGCAAATACAGAGGCGAATGCCATCATTAAACCACTGAACTGAGAACGGGACCCCCGTTGAAGGATTCAGAGAAAGGACTGAAAGAGCTTGAAGGGGCTTGAGACCTCATATGAACAACAATGCCAACCAACCAGAGCTTCCAGGGACTAAGCCACTACCCAAAGACTATACACCGACTGACCCTGGACTCCAACCTCATAGGTAGCAATGAATAGCCTAGTAAGAGCACCAGTGGAAGGGAAAGCCCTTAGTCCTGCCGAGACTGAACCCCCAGTGAACGTGATTGTTGGGGGAGGGCGGTAATGGGGGAAGGATGGGGAGGGGAATACCCTTGTAGAAGGAAAGGGGGAGGGGTTAGGGGAGATGTTGGCCGGGAAACCTGGAAAGGGAAAAACAATCGAAATGTAAATAAGAAATACCCAAGTTAATAAAGATGAAAATATAGGAATGAAGACAATAGTTTCCTAAAGACAAATCCTAGAATTTGTATGGCAGTGTAACTATCTAATCCTTTTTTATGTAAAATATTATAATTTGGTCATGTTTTCCCCCTCCCTCAACTCCTGCTAGTTCTTTTCTAGTTCCCCTTTTACCCAAGCTGATTTCTAAATAGCAACAGAAGAAAATGTTATTAGGACTCAAAATAAAAAACACTGACAAATCAACCACCAACTTACATGTATATGAAACAGTTGCTTAAACTATGCACTGTACTAAATATACTTATGTAGACTTAAATGTATGTATATTTATGTCATACATCAAGCATTATATGAAATGTGTTGTATTACATGTATTTAAGTATATTGGTTTTATTATTTTATTTTTAATTAATGTGTATGTGTGTGCACACATGTTCATATTGTGGCATATATGTGGTGGTCAGGACACAACTTTTGAAAGTAAATTCTTTTCTTTCTCCCTGGGATTTGATTCAAGTAATCTGTCTTGCCTGCAAATGCTTTTACATACTGAGCTTCTTAATCGCTTAGGCAGATCATTTGGAAATAAGAGATTCAATTTTGAAAGTAATGCTTTTGTTTAAATATTCTTGATCAATGTGTAATTAAGTTTGAATTGGATACCAAAAGTTGAAGAATCTGGAAACATTCATTCTGGAATAAAAACAGCTTTTACAAACAACTGAACAGTCCAGGTACATTTTCTATGATTAATAATAATTAATTCTAAAATACTTTAGAACTTGGCTACTAAAAATAATTACAGTGATAAATTCTTGATAATTTAAAACATATTTCTTTCAGTTAGAGTTTAGAGATTTCTTCCAAGTACAATGGTATCAGCATTTCTCCTTTCACTTTCATCCTCTGCTTTCTCTAGCATGTTTTCAAATAAAACTTCAAATAATTATGTTCTACATATACTACTCATAAACACATCCACCCTTCAAAAAATGGAACAAATCCATCATATCATATATTTTATACATAAGATTTCTCTTTTATTATGTTATAATTGCTATGACATATTTGAACTTGAGCGTATAAGATATTATACACTGAAAACTTTATATCACACATTGTATGTTCAGTATACCTTGGATAATGAGCTACATTTTTTCCTAGGGAGTATTGAGTTGTAGAATTTTAATAATAAATGTAACCTTGTGACTTTACAATAAGTGTGATTTTTCAGTACTCTTACTAACTCATTTCTTAAAATAATAACCATTCTCCCTTATTCTTGAAAATATGGCTAATCAGTTACCTTTCTCTGTCTTTCATGTAACATTGCTAAAGTAATAGGGGAGACACTAAAGGGTCAACCAAATCAATGAGGAATGTGATGAAGGCCAGCCATGTAGGAACTGCCTGGGGAAGCTTAGTGGGTACACATGTGTCTATACTGTTGAGGTTTTTGTTCCTTAATGAATATATATGTGTTCCTTCACAGGAAGCAAAAGCAACAGAGAAGCACAGATTTTACTCTTTCTATTTTTTTATAATTTTTTTTAATTTTATTTTTTTTTATTAACTTGAGCATTTCTCATATACATTTCGAGTGTTATTCCCTTTCCCGGTTTCTGGGCAAACATCCCCCTTCCCCCTCCCCTTCCTTATGGGTGTTCCCCTCCCCACCTTCACCCCCATTGCCGCCCTCCCCCCAACAGTCTAGTTCACTGGGGGTTCAGTCTTAGCAGGACCCAGGGCTTCCCTTCCACTGGTGCTCTTACTAGGATATTCATTGCTACCTATGAGGTCAGAGTCCAGGGTCAGTCCATGTATAGTCTTTAGGTAGTGGCTTAGTCCCTGAAGCTCTGGTTGCTTGCATTGGTCTCAAGCCCCTTCTTTTTTTAGAACTTTCATGCAAGGATTTATAGAACTACATTCAAAACAGTTTAAATAATTTCCAGTACTCTTGCTTAAACATGACATTTAGGCTATTTTTATTGTTATTATTATTATTATTATTATTATTATTATTATTATTATCATTATTATTATTACTTTTCAGCAGATATCAGGCAAATTGTAGACTTCTGGTTAGTTACTTAAAAAGAAGCATTAAAAGTAGGCCTGCAGAAATTCATTGTATCATAGAAAACATCATTACTTATTAAGTTGACAATGAATGAAGCCAGATCCAAGTTCCTGGATTGTCATTAAAAGGTTCTAGTTTATGCCTCTTCAACTTCATATTTCCAAAGTTCAAAGAGGCAGCCTCCATGTTTTCAAGGTACCAACTCCAGCCCCCAGTTCACACATCATTTCGCATTTCCATCTACCTCCACCTTCATCTCCTTTCTGACGGGGAAGTTAGATTCCAAGGGAGATGATTTTGCTAGACGGAATTTATCAAATAGAGGACTTCTGTGTTTGCAGACACTATCAGAATATGAATAATCATATAGACTTGTGGATCACTAATGTAGAGGCAGGTTTTTAACCTTTTTAAGAGGACACTTAGTGTGAATTTAGGCATTCCTAGATGGAACCTACAGCATATCGGATAGAACAAATTATTATTAAATGCAGCAATTTACATTGACAACTTCTACAATAAATTTTATTAATCATCTAATATCTGTCAATACTTCTTGATAAATGAAAATAGAAATGCTTTGTATTATCATCAGATTAATAAGGAGTAGGTAATTAATAATATATTTGTTTGCCAAATAGTTCAATGTCTTTGCTTTGTCCCAGGGGTGCCAATACTTCTCTAGTTTTGAATTCTAGTTTCTCATGCAGTTGTTTTGATAGTTACACTCTGTACATGTAGGTACTCATCCCAACCTAAACTCACAGTCAACTGAAGTCAGAAAGTTCTTATACTATCATCTCACAACCTGAACAATCATATTTTTTCCTTAGACAATATTTTATTTTAAGTTGTAAATTATTATGAAGTTAATATCATATTTGATACCAAAGACTAAATTGTAGTTCTCCATTTGTGTTATATCTGAAATGCCCATTATCCAAGTCATTACTGGCAAAATTATGTGCCAGACAGGGTGGACCTGTACCTTTTGAAGTGAAATCATGAGTTAGTTACCTATCATTTAGTGTTTCTTAAATGCACAAATTACACCATGACTAATTAAGCATATCAGGAGATAATATTGTATGTATACTTCTAGATTCTAGATATAAAACATAAAACCTAAATTTGAGTGGGAGAATTTGGAAAAATAGCTTAACTATTGACAAGAATAGTGAAAGGTATGTCAGTAATTTTGACAGAAAATTGTGTTGAAACATCCATTCCCTTTTATATAAAATTTTGAAGATGTAAGTATTTTAATATAATAATCAGTTCTCTATTTATGTGTATGTGGCACAAATTAATATATATCATACATATTTTTATTCAGGAAACATTTTTCTATAACTACATCTATATATTTATAAAGCTGTATCTTTTATACAAGGAATTGGTTTGGTTGACTTACCTATGAATTGAATTGATTTAAATTTTCTTAATGTATTCTAATGGAATCTTTTGGATCTTTTGAAACATTTAAAAAATATTTCCACTAAAATATCCTTCTAAAATCCAACAAACTACAGAAATTTGTGGTGGAGTATAACACATAACACATCCTTCTAAACCATCAACTGTGAGAGTGGAGGCAAAAATCTCTGACCGTGCACTGGGCTTGAGCAAAGACTGCCCAGGCTGTACACAAACACCAAATTTCCAAATTAAACATTTATAAAATAGAGTTGCGGAATGTTTTATTATGATTGATTTATTTAAGTATAGGCCAATAGAAAATATATAAGCATAAACAATTATCATTCTATTTCTTACTGCTCTTTCAGAATTAAGTTTCTATTATTGTCCCTATCCTTGAGCTTCCAGGAATTCAATTTCCTGTAGACACTTGAACACATGTGACAGACTTTCATCAACATATGGACAGAGATGCAGAGACACAGAGATACAAACGCACGCGCGCGCGCACGCACACACACACACACACACACACACACACACAGAATAAAAATAAAAATGAATCTTAAAACTAGTCTTCTGCCTGAAATGTGTATGTGGGTCTGTGTGTTTGATAACTTTCCAGTTTTCCCCTTATTTGCCTTTACATATTCAAAATGGTATTATTTCTTTTTTGGTTCTTTTATCTATTGCCCATATATGCTTTAGAAACTTATGTTCTGATGTTGTGCAAATTTATTTGAAGCCCATGGAGTTAATCATAATCATATGATCATGTCTTCTTATAGAAATTATTGTCAGTAGATCAGCCTCCACCAAAGGAGACACTGAACTGATATTGATTTGTTTAGTTGATCCACTTCCAAGCCGGTACTTCCAATTTACACAACATTCCTCTTCCTTTTCTGTCTTCAATCTTCTTTTGTTTAAAGAAAGTATATAACTACGAAAACCTCATGTTCTGTAAATTGTTACAGCATAGTGCATCAACGAATAATGGTGTGAGTTTTGTTCTCATTTAAATACAAAGGAATGAGCCCAATATAGATGCCATCTTTTCAATTTCAGGAGCTTTTGGGGCTGAATTCTGTTTACACTTCAGCTCACTTGGCTGCAGCTTCTCTATGCTTTTTATATTAACCATCATAAATGTTCTAACCCCTTAGGACATGTACCAACTAATTAAACTAATAAAAGTAACAGACAAATAAAAACCTAAGGTTGCAGTGATGCAGGTAATCAAGGTAGATTAATGATAAGAATGAATATTCTCTTATGGAAAAGAATGAATTTCCATTTGCAGAAAGTGGAAGGGATGCCTACTGAGAACATAAACAGGTAAAATCAACTACTGAACATTAAGTATGGGGAATATTTGCTCTTATCAGATAATGAACTAGCTTTGAATGATGAGAATGCTAATGATACCATTTCTGGCACAAAGAAAATCTAATTAGATTTCAAAATTGTCCCATCAAATAGCTTTCTTGTAGAAGAAAGAATTCATAAATTTTGAAGAAGGACAATAAAATCTAAGAACAGAAAAAATGAATAGAATGTCTTACAATGCCTTCAAATGAGACTGATAGATTAAGGTCTATCTATCAGTATTAGTATTACTATTAGTATTACTATTAGTATTAATATTAGTGTTAGTATTGCCATCAGATCTACAGCTGGCCTGGCTAAGGGACTGCTTTATAATTCTAGCTCAAATCTCTTCAGCCAATCTCAAATCTAGACTATTGAAATAAATCACAATTTTTTTTGAAATGTTGTTAAATATGAGCCAATTCCTAGTATTTTATTCTTCAGTGCATCCACTAATCTATTTGAAAAATTTTTTCTGGTCATGTATCTAATTTTCTTAAATGCGAATTCTTAAACCTCAGGAAGCATTCTAAGTTGGCATACTTTTAATGGGAACATATGTTAAATAGAAAGCACAAATTCAAATAATATCGTGCATCCATAAATATGAATATAAATAAATGTCAAGTGTATGTAGAGATAGGCCAGGGGAATAATTTACTTTCCTCTTTGAAGAAGGTAATGGAAAAGATTTCCGTTTCATTTGCGAAGAAATGAAGGTGGACTTTGCAGGGGTACGTAGGGGTTCATTTTGTTGTTGTTGCTGCTGCTGCTATTGATGAGCGACAACTAGCATGATAATAAACAGATCATTTTCCTGAATTTTAAGATGAACAATGAAATTTTCAGGCAAGAGAAAGGTCATACTTTGAAGCTGATATTATTTGGGGAGTTGGCTGGTTTGAAGAGGTCAAAACTTGTCCTGAAGCATACTGGAAGGAGCTCTGCAGCGGATGCCAGGGGTCGGACAATTCTGAGACTGTTTAGCCTCAAGCTACAGTTGAGAAATCATGCTCCAGGCTTTGAGGAACTGTGGGAATGTAGTCTGTGGTATTTAGGGTGTGAGGCTTAAGCAGCTCTCCTTCCTCCCTGCTCAACTCAGAGTTCAAACTTAATGTTTAAATCCTCTCCTGCAAGCAGAGCCATTTACAGACCTCTCACGTAAGGAAAAAATGTTCAGAAAATATCTTCATCTATCAAAAGGAAAGAAACTAAATCTAGGGCAGCTACCCTCCTACATGCTTCTTCTTGAAAGAGGAATGGTCACTGAATTCCTGTTTAAAGAACATTCCAAGGTTGTAAAAATCAAAAGTAAAAATATTAGAGGAGTTAGGGAGATGCACATACATGAAGACCAGATATTAGATTACTTGTGCTCATGCTATAAATAGTATTGAAAACCTACAAATAATATCTAAAGGGAAACATTAAAAGTCATATTTAATACAGTTGAAGTTTCTATAAACTAAGTCACTGATGAACCGAAAAGTCAGTCTTCTGGTCTACAAGAAGAAAGGGAAAGATTTACTCTGATTAGAGACAGGGCAAATACCTAAAATGTGAAAGGAAGAGTTCAGAGAATTGAGAAATTGTGAATCTCAGCCATTCAATGGCCAGAGAAAGTGGAGACTAGCAGCAATCAAGTCTTTATTGAGAAATTGCATGATTGGAAACCAAATGCTTTGCAATGTCAAGGCAGGATTCATTTGGCCATGTAGCTAGCACAACCTACAAGTTTAGGCCATGATCTAAACTCTCTGAAAGCAGGATTGACTTCTATAGGTGAAGCAAAATCAATCTTTTTGAAAGTTTAGAAATCTTTTGTTGCCTTATACACTATTATATAATTGGCTTCTTAATGTAACTTTACTCACACTTATACAGTTGATAAATAACATTGTTGGCAAAACTTTATAAATGCACATGATCTTACTAGAGTAAACTAAAAGCAATAGAATTGCCACAAAGTTTATGTGCTATCATCTAACTTGATAGTGATAAGTTTATTAATTTAGGCATCCAAATAAAGCCAGCCTTTCAAGTCAAAGGGAAGAGAAAGTTTAAAATTAAATTGTTCCATTGTTCCTGGTACTAGAAGCATGATGGGATGAAGAACTGAGTGTCTTCAATTGCAGACCAAGCTTTAAGAATAAAGAGACACAATCAGAATCCCCTGCAACCCAAAATTTTTGCCTTTTTAAGTAAATCACAAATACAGGTAAATTTCCACAAGGCTCCTTTGTGTTGACTTATATGTTCTACTTTAATAAGTATACATTAATGCTCTAACCTCTCTTCCAGCCCAACACCAACCAGAGGTAGTGGAACAGAAAGGAGAATAGGGCAAAGGAGAATGTAAACCTGTTTAAACATAGCCCTTTGGGGCAAATCCATTCTGTCTTGTCAAGATATAAGAAGTTCAGTTCATACCAGTCAGCAGCAATAACTCTATCCACTCACAAACACCATTCACCAATCAACAACAAGTATTTGATCCGGAGGAAACTGAGGCTCTGTCAATCATCTGAGTCTGAGGAAGTGTGATACCCATTTTTTTTTTTTTTTTTATTAACTTGAGGAGTGTTATTCTCCTGTTTCCGGTTTCAGGCAAACATCCCCTTCCTCCCCCTTCCTTATGGGTGTTCCCCTCCCCACCCTCCCCATTGCCGCCCCCCCGACAGTCTAGTTCATAAGCCTGGGGGTTAGGACCCAGGGCTTCTTCCACTGGTGCTCTTACTAGGATATTCCTACCTATGAGGTCAGAGTCCAGGGTATTTGGGTCCATGTATAGTCTTTAGGTAGTGGCTTAGTTTGGAAGCTCTGGTTGCTTGGCATTGTTGTGAGAACATATGGGGTCTCAAGCCCCTTCAAGCTTCCAGTTCATTCTTGATTCAAAGCAGCCCCATGTAAACCCTCTTCAACTGCAAGCCCCAAATTATACACTTTTTTTTTGTTAGTTTCATTGCCATGGTGTTTTATCAAAGCAGTTGAAACATAAATAAAACCAGATCTTTTTACTAGAAAAAGATGGCAAGCATATCTCCAATCTCTCTGGTATTCCATTTTCTCTCTCAGTATAACCAACCATATAAACTATGTATAAAATAATAAAAACTGAAGAAGCTGTTCAAGACATAGGGGTTTGCTGGAGAATAGGAAGGGTCTCTTATATCACTAGTGAATTCAATAATTGACTGAAGGACTCATGACTCACTCTTAGTATTTTGGTATCTAAAAAACACAAAACAAAATTGGCAGAAGAAAAATGTTCATAAGGTACATGTATCTTATGTATCTAGATAAAATCAAAGTCAAGTTTATGGTTTTCTGATGGAATCACATGGAATATGCCTACTCCTTCTAGCAATCAGCATTAGCAAATGTGATATATTGATTCATTGTTAATGACCTACTCTGGTTGTTCATGGTAGTTGACCACAATAACACCTTCATTTTAGTGAGTATAAATTTCCAGTTTCACACAAAGAAAGCAAGGCACTGGGATAAACACCATTTCTTGAATATATCAGTTTAGAAAAATTGAGTTACTACGGTGTTCAAGGAACCCTGGGAACCCTCCAAATGTCCATGTTCATAGAAGAGAACCAAATACCGAGGATGTAGTTAGGGTTTTTATTCAGTGAATTAAAAATATTGTATACATTCACATTGTGTGTGTGTGTGTGTGTGTGTGTGTGTGTGTGTGTGTGTGTGTATGGGTAGTTATATGCCACAACATACATGTGAAGATCCCAGGACAATTTCTAGGATTCCCCATACCATGCAGTATGTTTTCAAACCCTTAATAATAATTTTCATTCATTTGAAACAAGATATTCCTTTTTATGTCTTCTGCTAAAATTCAAATTAATTAAGGAAAAATGTTATTGGCAGCAAATGTTTAATTGGTGTTTTGACTCAGAAGAAAGTGTTATTCTATGGAAACTAAAAGAACACAGACATAAATCAATTCATTAATCAGTTATACACTGACTGTGACTCCGATGTTTCAAAGGCAGGGAGCAATTGCATTTAGCTAGTGCTTCCTAATCAGGACTGTTAAGGAATCTTGTGAAGAAGGGGCATAATAATGGGAGGCTAACAGGGTCCCCTAATTTCACTGGGAGAGGCTAATCATTGCTTTGTCATAGGTATGAGATTGGAAGTTCCTTGGAACACAGTCTGCTTTTTTCTCTGTTCTCTTTTAGAAGACATTAAGAATAAGGTTATAGACCAAAAACATGTGATTTTTCTCCCCAAATTTGTGAAAGCCTTGAATATATACAGTCATAAAATATCTGTACTTCATTTCTAAAGAGAGAAGAGGCTTTCCTAACCTTTGGAACCAGGACATAGATTAATGAGAAATCACATACACACACACACACACACACACACACACACACACACACACACACACACACACAGAGAGAGAGAGAGAGAGAGAGAGAGAGAGAGAGAGAGAGAGAGAGAGAGAGATGTGTACACAAAACAGACTTTTTGAATAGTCTTTTCAAGCAGGACACTCTTTTAGTCTTTGGGCTAATTAATCCTGCATTTGAAAACTATCAAAACTATCAGATGGGATTGGTAGAAGAGTATGGCCACAGAGGGTTACTTGCAATTAGTATCAAGACATTCTTAAGTAATTAGAAATATGCCATAGGGATTTGGGTGATGGGCACTGGGTAAGAACATCTGCTTTGTAAATATGACGAGCTGAAAATAAATCCTCAGTACCCATTTAAAAGCCAGTTGTAGCCATGTGTGTCCAAATTTCCAGCTCAGCATGGGTGGTGGTAAGAAGCAATAGGAAGATCTCAAGAGCTTTGTGGCCAATAGCCTTGACGAAAACCTGATAACTAATTTCAATAAGAAACCCTTCCTGTATTGCCTTAATGAAAAGCAAGAGACAAAGACATTTGATGTTCTCTCCTGGCTTGGGCATGTGAGTTATACAGAGCCACATTCACACACATGTATGTACCACATATATCCTCCCTAAAATATAAAATATACACAAAATATTTATAATCTATAGTATATTACACATATTCCAGGTAACATTATATATAAATAACTAGGTGATATTAATTTAATAGATAATAACTTTTTTCAAGCAATAAATAGAAATAATAAGCAGTAGTATGAGGAACAAAAGTCTTATTCTCATAAGTGAGTGCATCTGACACTTCCCTAAGCTAATTATGTAAACATGTGGTTTTTACTTGTGTTTTAGGTAAAGAATATTTAACATCTGCTTCATTCTTTCTATGTACTTAAATGTCTGCAGGAGGCCCACCATGAACTAAAAGGAAGAGAGTTTTAGTTTAAACTTCACACATAAGGGAAAAGGGAGAAATTATAATTAAGAAAATGACTGTAAGTCATTATGAAACCTGGTCTTGATGATAATAAAACTGGTGTATCCATTGAATTACCCTACTTTTATGTCCATATTACCGCAGGAGGCCACCAACATCAGGCAAACCTGGGCATATGAATGAAAATGCTGAGTCATCGGTACTGTTGCAACAGCATAGCTAGTGTATTGAGCAACTGCCAAAATGCTTCAGCTCCTCAAGAAGAGCATAAATATTCATTTCCTTGCATCTTTGTGTATGAAATAAATTAGAGCATTGAGTTATTGGCATTTGATTCATGAAGGAAAACTAGGAATTTTCAAAGAGGATATTTAGATAATATTGATACCAGCGTAGGATTTTTTCTTGACTTCTCCTGGTATTATCTTACATCTATTTTGAGGTCAGGTCAATACCACAAGAATTGTAGAAAGTAGTTAATGTGAGAATATGGGTAAAGTAGAGATCAACAACATTCAGCAGCTGCTCAGGAAGAACTCTCATGTCACTGAACTGACTATACAAATATGTTAAGTGCCTAGGGCAGGACTCGGGTTAAAGTAGTTAAAGTCACTCAAATGCCAGAAGCTGTATCAGACTGCATACTTTGGATGTTTTATATCCTCAATTGATCTGTATATCAGGAGTTTGTTCTCCATAATTGCATTGACTAGGAAGTCCTGTCTGCCTTGCCAAGTGGGCCGTAGTTGTATATTTATATATGTATGAATAAATAAAAATGAAGACTCCCAAACGACATGTCTATTAATTCATAAAACAAAAATTTGCATATTCCTGATACAAACTATATCTTGATTAACTTTATTAAGTTCTTCAGCTAAAGTAAATGTCAGCGTGCTTAACTTAACATATTTGTTAATGTATATTTGTGTCTTTATTGCATAAAAATATATACCATTAACATACTTATGTCCTATGGCATCTAGAGTGCTTACAGTAGAGGATAGCTCTGATGGAAGATACATTACACTTCAATCACTGCACAAAACATATATCACCAATGTAGCAACTTTAAACAATTTAGCAGGAGAGCATTATTCAATGTAGACACAATTAGTCTGCATCAACACTTTCAATATGCCATGTTGGAAGTTCCCATTGGTCATCTAAGTTGAGTTCTGATATTGACATCCTGCACAAATTGGTCTAGTATGTCACGGCCTATGTTAAACACTAGAGTAACTATGATGGAATTCACCGATGCTGTCTAAGAGATATGTGATGTATTCTTTGAGTTCTAAGCTAGAATTGCGGGATGGCTCTACACGATTTTTCTTCTTCTTCAGGTTGGTATGGATGTGTTCCCAGAATGCTTCAGTTTCTTGATGCAAAAGATGTAGGGAAGAATATCGATGCACCTGGCGTAGGAGGAAAAATTTGACTGCCTGTTAAAATGCCCAACAATTTCCTGATATTGAGACATTTCCTGAATAGCTGAATTTGAGAAAGAGATGAAAAATGCAACACATTTTACAAGTCCACATACACATAGAGGGTGAACAACACTCTACTCAATGAAAACTTGGCCAAGGAAGAAATAAAGAAAGAAATAAAAGTTTTTAGAATTTAATGAAAATGGGGGTACAACATAACAAAACTTATAGGACACAATGCAAGTAGTGCTAAGAGGAAAACTCATAGATCTGAGTGCCTCCAAAAAGAAACTAGGGAGAGCATATCCTAGGAGCTTGACAGCACATCTGAAAGCTCTAGAACAAAAAGAAGCAAATACATTCAAGAGGAGTAGACAGCAGGAAATAATCAAACTCAGGGCTGAAATCAACCAAGTAGAAACAAAAAGAACTATACAAGCAATGAACAAAACCAAGAGCTAGTTCTTTGAGAAAATCAACAAGATAGATAAACCCTTAGCAAGACTAACCAGAGGGCACAGAGACAGTATCCAAATTCATAAAATCAGAAATGAAAAGGGAGATTAAAAACAGAATCTGAGGAAATTAAAACAAATCATCATATCCTACTACAAAAGCCTATATTCAACAAAAATCTGGATGAAATGGACAATTTTCTAGATGTATACCAGGTACCAAAGTTAAATCAGAATCTGATAAACCATCTAAACAGTCCTATAACTGCTAAAGAAATAGAAGCAGTTATTAAAAGTTTTCTTACCAAACAAAGCCTAGGATCACACGGACATAGTGGAGAATTCTATCAGACCTTCACAGAAGACCTAATACTAATACTGTCCAAACTATTCCACTAAATAGAAACAGAAAGAACACTACTCAATTCCTTCTATGAAACCATAATTATGCTTATACCTAAACCACATAAAGACCCAAGAAAGAAAGAGAACTTCTGACCAATTTCTTTTATGAATATTGGCACAACAATGCTCAATAAAATTCTCACAAACTGAATACAAGAACACATCAAAGTGATCGTCCATCATGATCAAGTGGGTTTCATCTCAGGGATGCAGAAATGGTTCAATATATGGAAATCTATCAACATAATCCACTATATGAACAAACTCAAAGAAAAAAATTACGTGATCATTCCATTAGAAGCTGAGAAAGCATCTGAAAAAATTCAATACCCCTTCATGTTAAAAGTCTTGGAAAGATCAGGAATTCAAGGCCCATACCTAAAAATAGTAAAATCAATACACAGCAAACCAGTAGCCAACATCAAACTAAATGGAGAGAAACTTGAAATAATCCCACTGAAATGAGGGACTAGACAATAGACAAAGCTGCCTACTTTCTCCCTACCTAGTCAATATATTACTTGATGTCCTAGCCAGAGTAATCAGAAAACAAAACAAAAAAGGTCAAATGGATACAAATGAAAGGAAGAAGTCAAAATATCACTATTTACAGATAATATTATATATACTTAAGCAAGCCTAACACCACCAGAAAACTCCTAAGTCTGATAAAGAACTCCAGAAAAGTGGCTGGATATAAAATTAACTCATCAAATCAGTAGCTTTCCTCTACTGAAAGGATAAACAGTCTGAGAAAGAAATTAGGGAAAGAACTCCCTTTACAATAGTCACAAATAATACAGAATACCTTGGTGTGACTCTAACCAAGAAGATAAAAGCCCTTCAAATCTCTAAGAAAAGAAATCAAAAAGTTTGAGAAGATGGAAAGGTCTCCCATTTTCATTGATTGCCAGAATTAATATTGTAAAACTGGTTGTCATGCTCAAAGCAATCTACATATTGAATGAAATCTCCATCAAAATCCCAAGTTAATTCTTCCCAGAGTTAGAAAGACCAATTTGTAAATTCATTTGGAGTAACAAAACCGAGGATAGTGAAAACTATTCTCAATAATATAAAACTTCTTGGGGGGATCACCATCCCTGACCTCAAGCTGGAATAGTGATAAAAGCGCTATGGTATTGGTACAGAGATAGGTAGGTAGATCAATGGGATGGAACTGAAGAGCCAAGAATGAACCCATATACCTATGGTCACTTGATCTTTGATGAAGAAATAAAACTATACATTTGTAAAAAGACAGCACTTTCAACAAATGGTGTTGGTTCGACTGGTGGTCAGCATGTAGAAGAATACAAATCTATCTATTCTTTTCTCTTGTACAAAGCTCAAGTCGAATTGGATCAAGGACCTCCACATAAAACCAGAAATACTGAAACTAATAGAAGAGGAAGTGGGGAAGATCCTCAAATACATTGGCACATGGGAAAATTCCCTGAATAGACCACCAGTGGCTCACCTTCTGAGATCAAAAATTGTCAAATGGGAACTTGTAAAATTGAAAAGCTTCTGTAACACAATGGATACTGGCAATGGGACAGAATGGCTACCCACAGATGGGAAAAGATATTTACCAATCCTACATCTAATAGAGGGCTAATATCCAATATATACAAAGAACTCTAGAAGTTAGACTTCAGAATATCAAGTAACCATATTTAAAAATTGGGTACAGATGTAAACAAAGAATTCTCAACTAAAGAATATAGAAAGGCTGAAAAGCACCTAAGAAATGTACAACATCTTTAGTCATCAAGGAAATGCAAATCAAAGCAATTCTGAGATTCCACCTCACACCATTTAGAGTCCTCCATTGTTTGTGGGTGGTAAGCTGGTACAACCACTCTGGAAATCAGTCTGGCAGTTCCTCAGAAAACTATACATAGTACTAACCAAGGACCCAGCTATACCACTCCTGGGCATATACCCAAAAGATGCTCCAACATATAACTAGGACACATGCTCCACTATTTTCACAGTAGCCTTATTTATAATAGCAATTCACAGAAGACATGAAGCTTAAGAAGAAGGAAGACCAAAGTGTTGATGCTTCAGTTCTTCTTAGAAGGGGGAATAAAAATACTCATGGGAGAAAATATGGAAACAAAGTATAAAGCAGAGACTGAAGGAAAGGCCATCCAGAGACTGCCACACCCTCCCTTGCCCTGGTGGAATCCAGACCATATACAGTCACCAAATACAATATTGCAGATGCCAAGAAGTACATGCAGACAGGAGCCTGATATAGCTGTCTCCTGAGATGCTCTGCCAGAGCCTGACAAATATTAGTAGTGGTAAGAATATTGGGATAAAAGATACTGTATGCTCAAATGTAAGAAGAAAACCTCAAGTACAGAACAAGACAAGATTATTTTTAAAGGTGGTATAGTCGGTGGATCATATAGGATTAAAAATGATCATTTAAATCCTGGGTGCCATGATTCTTTGCTTATTTATAGACAGTTTTTGAATGTTTCAACAGTCATAGAGGGCCTGGTGACCTGTATGAAGTTCTGTATACAAAGTAATATTTGAAATTCAGTGATAGTGAAGGTGTAAGGGTTTCTATGTGTTACGTCATTTGGAATGCTGACTTGCCTGGCAGAGGGATAGTGGTTCCCAGTATAAGTATGGATTTCGTTGAAAAATTGAGAAAGTTACATGAATAGCCTGAGGTTAGAGGTAGAAGGTGAAGGAGCAATACGTGAATTGATAAATAAAATCAGTAATCTATGAAGTTCAGCCAAGTTTTTATATAAAAAAAGAATGTGACTTAAAAAGCTGGACCATTCAAACTGCTGAAGAAAATATATAAGTCAAGGAAGATCAAATCTAAGCTAGATAGGGGGGCACTTGTTAAGCAGCAACTGAAAGCTTCACAGGTACCCAGTTACACAATCTCAGCATTTATATAAAGAAAATGGTATTATAATAAAATATGAAGAGACAGCAGTGTTTTCAGGCATCTTGACACTCCAATCAATATCACTGTTATCTATTCATTTCTAGAACTATATTAGTGAAAACTAATCCATGGGGAATGGAGTTCTCAAAGAACTCCAGGCCTTTTTTGAATCAAACTACTAAAATCAGCATTTTACTTGTTATCAACATGGCAGTAAACTATTTCCCTCTAACTTAAATGAGGTTTTCTATACAGGTGTTATAAAATGGAATTTTATTTGAAGAGAATTTGACAAGTGAAAAAATATTATATGAGTTTGATGTCAAATATGAGCTGCTATAATGAAAGTTTGGCCATAAAAATGGTCTACTTTGAACTGAAGCTCATTTTATAAATGAAAAATGCAGTTAAAGACAAGGGGAATGACACCTCCTGTCATTCTCAATGTTTTAACAGAATGTCTTGGCATCCTCAATAGAATTCAAACATCAAAACTATCCTTAATACCCTGACTAGATGTCGATGGGTCATGAAAATCTACAGGTTTTCTATTTTTAAAATGTACTGAACTGAGAGACATTTGTGCTTTCTAGATTTTCCATTAAGAATATGGTTACTATGTTCTGTCCACAACTGTTCTCAATATATCCACTTAATGGAGAAAATTTAAGTGGGTATTTGAAAAGAACACAAAAAGTATAAGCTTTTATAGTAATTCTGATTATGTAATTATAGTTATTCTATAAATTAAATTAGAATGCGTTTTTAATTTTTTTATTGGTATTTACTTTAAGAAAAAATCAGGCTTATTGAATTCACTGCATGGGGCAGCAGGCTGTACAGTCACAAGAATGCTTTAACATTTTAAAAAACATTGTTAGCAACGTATTTACTTCTTATCAGGATATTTGGCTAACTAAACAGAAACAAGCCCAGGGTATAACTCAGTGCTCAAGCTCAGATCTAATATTTACTATCTCCAGTTGTGTCCCCAGCACAGTGAAAGCGAAAGAAAAAATACAATTAAAGACATCAAAAACAGCAGTGCTCACTCCCTTATGGGGTCAGTTTCATAAATGCCAAGATAGCACAGAGGATCCCTCACTTTCTCATCATTCAAGGGCATGAAATGTCTCCAACCACCTTGTTCCTTGTTTTTTCACTTGTTCAATGATGTTCTACACTGTCATCCTGCTACTCACTGCTGTGCCTTTATTTTGGAGAAAGAGATGGTGATTTGCTCAGGCATTGTGTTAAGCTTTTGTCTATAGTACTGCCTCAGAGGACAGTATTCTGGTCAAGTGAGACTTATAATTTACTGTGAAATTGTATCTAAACCAATTTTAAAAATCAATAGATAAAAAGATTTGAAATGCCATAATAGTATATTTTGAGTGCATTTAACTTTAAAAAGTTCTCTAGTCCATTTTAGCCCTGTACTTTCAAAGGTTTGAGAGAGAACTATCTGTGCAATTTTATTTTGGCTTCTTTGTATTATTTACATATTTAACTTGACTCCAAAAGAATTAGGATTTTTATCCTTTCCTACTCTGATGTCTCTTGATATGAAGCGCTTGAAACACAAGATTCTCAAAGAGATAGAGGTGCTTCCAAAGAGTACTACATGAATTCAGTTCAGAATTCCCAAGACTTTCTGAGGATTATTAGATTCGCATGTACATTCTTTCATCCAAATGTAGGAACTTATAGATATGCTCAGCACCTACTGGAAATATTCTGCTCCATTTGAAGACAGGAGCTCAGCATACCTGTTATCTGAGAGGCCTCACCTAGAAACTGACAGAAGCAGTTGCAGAGACTCAAAACCAAACATTGGGCAGAGATTGGGGAATCTTATTTGGTAGGGAGAAAGTACTGAAGGAGTTAGAGGGGTCAAGGAAACCACAAGAAAACTTACAGAAGCTGTATTCAGATGTACAGCTTATTCTTCACATGGGACACCTAACAGCAGGAACAGGGGCTGTCTCTGACTTTGTTGCCCACAGATGCATGTTGCATCTATTTCTCTTAACTGGGCTGCCTTATCTAGCCTCACCAGAAGAGAGATGCACCCAGTCCAAGAGCAACTTGAAATGCCAGGGAGGGTTAATAGCTATGAGAAGGCTTCCTTTCTCTGAGGAAACAGGAGGAGGGGTGGTGTGTGTGTGTGTGTGTGTGTGTGTGTGCGTGTGCGTGTGAGAGAGAGAGAGAGAGAGAGAGAGAGAGAGAGAGAGAGAAAGAGAGAGAGAGAGAGAGACAGAGAGAGAGAGAGAGACAGAGACAGAGAGACAGACAGAGAGACAGAGTCAGAGACAAGGAGACAGAGACTGGGAGGAGAGGAAGGTGGGGAGGTGGTGATCAGGATGTAAAGTAAATGAATAAATTAGTACAAAAGAAAATGTTAAGCAGGAAAGGAATCCACAATTTGCAAATTCATCTGGAATAACAAAAAACCCAGGATAGCTAAAACTATCCTCAACAATAAAAGGACTTCAGGGGGAATCACTATCCCTGAACTCAAGCAGTATTACAGAGCAAGAGTGATAAAAACTGCATGGTATTGGTACAGAGACAGACAGATAGACCAATGGAACAGAATTGAAGACCCAGAAATGAACCCACACACCTATGGTCACTTGATTTTTGACAAAGGAGCCAAAACCATCAAATGGAAAAAAGATAGCATTTTCAGCAAATGGTGCTGGTTCAACTGGAGGTCAACATGTAGAAGAATGCAGATCGATCCATGCTTATCACCCTGTACAAAGCTTAAGTCCAAGTAGATCAAGGACCTCCACATCAAACCAGATACACTCAAACTAACAGAAGAAAAACTAGGGCAGCATCTCGAACACATGGGCACTGGAAAAAATTTCCTGAGCAAAACACCAATGGCTTATGCTCTAAGATCAGGAATTGACAAATGGGATCTCATAAAACTGCAAAGCTTCTGTAAGGCAAAGGACACTGTGGTTAGGACAAAAGGGCAAACAACAGATTGGGAAAAGATCTTTACCAATCATACAACAGATAGAGGCCTTATATCCAAAATATACAAAGAACTCAAGAAGTTAGATCGCAGGGAGACAAATAATCCTATTAAAAAATGGGGTTCAGAGCTAAACAAAGAATTCACACCTGAGGAATGCCGAATGACTGAGAAACACCTAAAGAAATGTTCAACATCTTTAGTCATAAGGGAAATGCAAATCAAAACAACCCTGAGATTTCACCTCACACCAGTGAGAATGGCTAAGATCAAAAACTCAGGTGACAGCAAATGCTGGCGAGGATGTGGAGAAAGAAGAACACTCCTCCATTGTTGGTGGGATTACAGACTGGTCCAACCATTCTGGAAATCAGTCTGGAGGTTCCTCAGAAAATTGGACATTGAACTGCCTGAGGATCCAGCTATACCTCTCTTGGGCATATACCCAAAAGATGCCCAACATATAAAAAAAGACACGTGTTCCACTATGTTCATAGCAGCCTTATTTATAATAGCCAGAAGCTGGAAAGAACCCAGATGCCCTTCAACAGAGGAATGGATACAGAAAATGTGGTACATCTACACAATGGAATATTACTCAGCTATCAAAAACAATGACTTTATGAAATGCGTAGGCAAATGGTTGGAACTGGAAAATATCATCCTGAGTGAGCTAACCCAATCACAGAGAAACACACATGGTATGTACTCATTGATAAGTGGCTATTAGCCCAAATGCTTGAATTACCCTAGATGCCTAGAACACATGAAACTCAAGACGGATGATCAAAAGGTGAATTCTTCACTCCTTCTTTAAAAATGGAACAAGAATACCCTTGGCAGGGAATAGAGAGGCAAAGATTAAAACAGACACAGAAGGAACACCCATTCAGAGCCTGCCCCACATGTGGCCCATACATATACAGCCATCCAATTAGACAAGATTGATGAAGCAAAGAAGTGCAGCCAGACAGGAACCGCATGCAGATCTCTCCTGAGAGACACAGCAAGAATACAACAAATACAGAGGCGAATGCCAGCAGCAAACCACTGAACTGAGAACGAGACCCCCGTTGAAGGAATCAGAGAAAGAACTGGAAGAGATTGAAGGGGCTTGAGACCCCATATGAACAACAATGCCAAGCAACCAGAGCTTCCAGGGACTAAGCCACTACCTAAAGACTATACATGGACTGACCCTGGACTCTGACCTCATAGGTAGCATTGAATATCCTAGTAAGATCATCAGTGTAAGGGGAAGCCCATGGTCCTGCTAAGACTGAACATGATTGTTGGGAGGAGGGCGGCAATGGGGGGAGGATGGGGAGGGGATCTCCCATAAAGAAGGGGGAGGGATTAGGGGGATGTTGGCCCGGAAACCGGGAAAGGGAATAACACTCGAAATGTAAATAAGAAATACTCAAGTTAAAAAAAAATTAAATAAATAAATAAATAAATAAATAAATAAATAAATAAAAAGCTGATGGAGATGTAACTGAATAATTGCATGATGTTCTAGCTCCAGCAAGTAGAACCGGGTAGCTTCAGATAGCTTCAGACACAGTTCCGATTCTAGACAATAGGAGAGCTGCCAGTAAGGTATGGGACGAATTCACAAGGTAAAAGAATGCTGCAGTCAATGAGGCTGAAAGGGGTGAAGATCTGAAGCATTCTTTTACATTAGACATGGAGATGTAGATTTTGAAGTTTGCCTAGTTATTTTCCTGTCTTGCTTTGGTCCAGTAGTTTCTCATTATGCACCCTTTTCTCCCATTTGGAATGGTTATGTATATTCTGTGTCATTGTGTGATGGAATTTCTGTAATTCGTTTTTTAGTTTTGATTTTATGGAGGATTACATTTAAGAGATGACCATGAGTTTTAGTCAGAAGAGGAGCTGCACTCAGGACTTTTAAACAGTGTTGAGACTACTATAACCTATGGGACTTCTGAAGTTGGACTGAAGACATTTTTGCATTACTACCGTTATAGAGGCCAGGGAACGGAAAGTGATGGTCTGGATAAGAATGGGTGTTAAAGCTTTATATATTTGAATACTTAATGAGTGACACTACTTGAAAGGATTGGGAGTTGTGGCCATGTTTCAGGAAGTATGTCACTGGGTATGCGTTTTGAAAGTCCAAGCCACTCTCAGTGTCTCTCCCTCTGCCTGCAAATTTGGATTTACATCTCTCAGCTACTTCCCCAGCCTCTTGAATTCCTGCATGTTGTCATGCTCCCAGCCATGGTGACAATAAGCTAGCCCTCTGAAACTGTAAGCAAGCCAAAATTAAATGCTTTCTTTTATAAGAGTTGTCATGGTCCTTGTGCTTCTTCACACCAATTGAATCGTGATTAAGATATTCCCCAAGCAGAATTCTTCAGCTTTGGTAAAAAAAAATTGTTCCAGGGTAAAGGCTACCTCACATTGTCTGTTTGCTTTTTATTTCTACCACTTTGCTATTCACATGGCCATCTGAAATTTAATGACCTTTATCATTCTCCAATTAAGTTATGTGAGGTGAAACTCTAACTCAATTAACATGCATCATTCAGGGAGCACTTTGTATGTTTCAAATGTTGAGAACATGCTCCCTTCCACAGGGATCCACAGTTGAGCGGTCATTGTGTCTTTTGAAGTATCCTTCTGAGACCTATTAATCTTGATGTCTGGATACCAGCATTCCAATTTCTTACTTATCCAATTAAAATTGAGAACACATAGTATGTTTGTGAATAAAAATTGTTTTTCTGTAACGAAACAGATTTTAAAAGTTCTAAGCCTTACTGATACAGATTAAGATGCTTACAACTAACCATCAGACTGAGCACAGCGACCCCAATGGAGGAGTTAGATAAAGGACTGAAGGAGCTGATTGAGTTTGCCACCTCATAAGAAGAACAACAATATCAACCAACCAGACCCCCAGAGTTCCCAGCAACTAAACCACTAATCAAAGAGTACACATGGAGGGACTCATGGCTCCAGCCGAATATGTACAGAGGATGGCATTGTCTGGAATCAATTGGAGGAGAAGCTCTTAGTCCTGTGAAGGCTTGATGCCCCAGTATAGGGAAATGCCAAGTTGGGGAAATGCGGGAACATCCTCATAGAAGCAGAGGAGGGGGACTGGAGAGGAGGTAACTGGGAAAAGGTATAACACATGAAATGTAAATACATAAACTAATAAAAAATAATATTAAACCACAAAGAAGAAAATAAGTTATAAGTTAATAATATACATATTACTCATGAACATTTTCTTTATTGTGATCATTAAAAATCTTAAAAATATATAGAATGAGGGATATTGTTCTACATAAGTAAATGGTTGGTTTTTAAATGCCCTAAAGTATCAATCAATAAAGATAACATACTTAGCATTTATTTACCACAGAGTTAGAAAAAAAAGAAATTGAAAAAGCTAATTCTAGATGGATTGAATTCCTCTGTGACGGATTTTAGCTCTAGTGACTCATTTTAAGTCCAGACAGAGTTCTCAGATAAATATGTTATTCTTATGTAGCTCCTGGGGGTCATTATAATTTTTGCCCTTCTTTGTATTTCTAACTACACCCTCAGCAGACAGAACTTTCTTTCCCTGTCTTTCTGTCTCTTTCTGTCTGACTCTCCCTCTGTCTCTGTCTCACTCTCTTGCTCTTTCTCTCTCTACTTCCTCTCTCTACTTCTCTTTCTCTGCTTTCTCTCTCTCTCTCTCTCTCTCTCTCTCTCTCTCTCTCTCTCTCTCTGTGTGTGTGTGTGTGTGTGTGTGTGTGTGCATGTGCACATGTACTCACACTATTAAAAACTCATTTTATATAGAGGCAGGACAAAAAAATATTAGACATAAGAAGAACCACTGTTTTCCAATAAAAGCTCATGAATATGTAAATATATTAAACTAGTGTATATACAAACAGTACAAAACATGATAAAAGTATGGAAAGGCTATCATTATTGTGATAATCAACTGTCCCCGAATCAATGTAGAGTGCTATTTCATTTGAAATATCTTAGAAAATATGTTCATTTCTTCACATCTCTAGGATGTATTTCACTACTCTGTAGGCTGCTACTGTATTTTCATGACTATTTCTTAGGCTGTGCAGACATTTCTCACTGTGATGTGTTCCCACGTATTTGTTTTTGTCTTTGTAGCCTAAGCTTTTGTTGTGTTATCTGAAACAAGAACTCATTGCCAAGATCAATGTCAAGGAGCTTCTTGTAGTGTTCTATCACAGGAGTTTTATAGATTCAGGTCTCAAGTTTAAGTCTTTTATCCATTTTGAGTTGATCTCTGTGTTTCGTAAAAACAAAAGGCTGCAAATTTATTCTTTTGAGTATGAAAACACAATTTCACTCGTACTGTTTCTTAAAGAGATCATCTTTTCCAGTTGTCTTGGTTTTCCACATGGAAATTAGTGGGTGCTCACATTCACTTTATACATAAGGCAAATAATAACCTAAGAAGAGTTTAATTTCCATACATTATAAAAACAACTCATAAAATTCACAAGAAGTTACAAAGAAATGCTAATCAATGTCAAGAGACATCAGTGTGGATACTGACTTAGTGGAAAGGACACTTGGTACATACTTGGTAGAAATATAAATTGATTCAGTCATTAGGGTAATCAACATGGAAGTTCCTTAGAAATTAAGGGGAGAAATGGCATACAACCCAGCAAACTCCTAATGAGGTACGCCTGTCAATATGGTATCACCTCTTCATATGCATATGAATTCATATACATATTTTTATTAATCTTCAAGAAAGTGAAGACGAAACAAGCTAAATGTGAGCACTCCTCAACTGCAGTAAATTAATCTAATCAATGTTACTAATTATATTCTATTTTTTACAAAGTTGACATAGTCCCTGGTGAAAGCATGAGCCATTCTATTTTACAACATGGAAATAACATTATTGTTCATTAATATATTATTGTCATGAAAAATGAAATCATCAAATAATTTAGCTTTCAGAGAAGTGAAAAGTACATGATAACACTACACTTTTATACCTTTAAAATGACGATAATATGTAAACAGAGAAATGGGTGGCGGAAAATATATACAGATGCAGGAATGTTTGATATTGGAATGTGTGTATGGCACAGTGGACAAATGCTTGTATAGCATTCCCAGAAGCCTGGCTTTGAGTTCCAGCATTACATAAACAGTCATAATTGTTCATATGCAAAACTCAATAGTTTAAAGTTAGAGGCAGGAAGATCTGGAATTTCAAACTAAATATTCAGCTACATAGAGACTCTGAGGTCCCTCTGAGATAAGTGAGACTATGTGTCAGAAATAAGTGAACAGCAAAAACTTCAAATCTTGGGAAAACAGTGGTTATTCAGGAGAGAATATGGTATCCTAAGATACTAGATTTAATTATCATTCATTTTAATTTACATGTATCAAATATGCCTCTGAATGTATTTATTGTGATATTAAAATTAATTAAATATATTTTAAGAAGCAAATAAATAATCCATTACAATATATTGGTTTTTCTGAAATGGAACATAGACAAAGATTAAAATCTTTTAGTAGTAAGCCAATTGTACACCTGGCAGAAGAACAAGGTTGCCTGCACACTAACTCGCTCATTTTAAAAGTCCACCCCTTTTTCTTTCTTAGATTCATCCTTAGGACTTTGTCAGATTTATTTTGTTGATAAAAATACTATAATTAATATTAAAAAATTTAAAGCCAACTCTTTAAGAATCAGCCACAGTTGTGAGTAATCTGGGCTAGCATTCATCTTTATACTACTGATAATAAATTGGATGGCTTTTTTAAATTTCTTTCCCTGGGATAAACAAAAGATGCCTACCCCTTCTTCTAAGGTACTACCCAACCCAAGTTTACCTAATTAACCAGTGAGTCTCTGAGACTTACATACAGAGCAGTGGGTGAGGAATATGCACAGGAGTACAGGTGGGTTACCTTAAAGGAATCACAGTGGAAATTCTGCACCCAGACATGATGATAGTTTCCTCATAGCTGCACAGTTGGGATGCCCTGCCCTTGTCCTTCCTCATCTGTACTCTAGACCCTCCATTCAACCAGTTGCAATTAGGGCAGAGTTGAATTCAGTTGAATCCTTAGGTAAAGATCCCATGACCCTCCCTATATAGTCTATCTAAGAGAAAATGTAAATTGTTAAGAGGTCCAGCTGTGATAATCTTTTGTGTGATCTCAGCAGAATCCTGAGGATAGTGTTTTAAGGAAAGAATAGTTCTGTACAACAGGATGTAAAATGCAGAAAGTTCATTGTGTTAAGACAGAACATTGAAAATGATGCTTACCAATTTCCTTGGGTATAGAAACTTCAGCCACGATTCTAAATACAGCATTTCTAATCATAATCCAGACTTATCCATGCATACAAGCAGCAACTGAGAACTTCACTCATCAAATCATCAAGATATGTTTTATTCCTCTCCAGACACTAAATGTATCTGTTTATATAATAAGCCCTATTTTCCAATAATGTCTGTCATTGCCCCTTTGATGGCAAAGAAATGGATTGTTTTATATAAATAACTCCCCTGTAAGACATTTGCTTATAGATAAAAATAAAATCACGGACACTTAAAAGGTAAACAGCAAATACTCCTTGTTCTAAGGCTTACAACCAGATTGATTGCTGTCATTATAGTTTTGTTTTTTAATCTAAACCAAAAGTAGCAATGGAAAAGACAATGAAATATGTTTCTGATCATCAAGAATGATAGGGGAAAGAGAGGCAGACAAGCCTGGGAAACCAGAAGAGACTGCTCTCTGCACACAAATCTCGGACGCCAGAGGAAAACACCAAAGGCCATCTGGAACTCTGGTGCACTGAAGCTCCCAAAAGGGGCAGCGCAGATCTTCCTGGTTGTTGCCGCTGCAGAGAGCCCGTGGGCAGCACCCTGAGAGCGAACTTGAGCCTCGGGACCACAGGTAAGACCAACTTTTCTGCTGCAAGAAAGCTGCCTGGTGAACTCGGGACACACGGAGGCAAAATTCCTCTAGGACCGGACACGTCCTGTGTTTACCTGGAGTCCCACACCCGCGAATCCCAGCCTGAAGCAGCTCTCTGCTCCCAGACCCCGTGGGAGGTAGACCTCACCGCCTGGTCAGGTGGGCACTCCTGAGGCTGCAGAGCAGAAGAGACCACCAACACTGCCCACCCCTGCCCACATCCCTGGCCCAAGAGGAAACTGTATAAGGCCTCTGGGCTCCCGTGGGGGAGGGCCCAGGAGCAGCAGGACCCCTGCCTGAGACACCGCTGGAACCTGAAGGAAACAGACCGTATAAACAGTTCTCTGCACCCAAATCCCGTGGGAGGGAGAGCTAAACCTTCAGAGAGGCAGACAAGCCTGGGAAACCAGAAGACACTGCACTCTGCACACATCTCAGACGCCAGAGGAAAACACCAGAGGCCATCTGGAACCCTGGTGCACTGAAGCTCCCGGAAAGGGCAGTGCAGATCTTCCTGGTTGCTGCCGCCGCAGAGAGCCCGTGGGCAGCACCCCGCGAGCGAACTTGAGCCTCAGGACCACAGGTAAGACCAACTTGTCTGCTGCAAGTGACCTGCCTGGTGAACTCAAGACACAGGCCCACAGGAACAGCTGAAGACCTGTAGAGAGGAAAAACTACACGCACGAAAGCAGAACACTCTGTCCCCATAACTGGCTGAAAGAAAACAGTAAAACAGTAAAACAGGTCTACAGCACTCCTGACACACAGGCTTATAGGACAGTCTAGCCACTGTCAGAAATAGCAGAACAAAGTAACACTAGAGATAATCTGATGGTGAGAGGCAAGCGCAGGAACCCAAGCAACAGAAACCAAGACTACATGGCATCATCGGAGCCCAATTCTCCCCATCAAAACAAACATGGAATATCCAAACACACCAGAAAAGCAAGATCTAGTTTCAAAATCATATTTGATCATGATGCTGGAGGACTTCAAGAAAGACGTGAAGAACTCCCTTAGAGAAACACAGGAAAACATTAATAAACAAGTAGAAGCCTACAGAGAGGAATCACAAAAATCCCTGAAAGAATTCCAGGAAAACACAATCAAACAGTTGAAGGAATTAAAAATGGATATAGAAGCAATCAAGAAAGAACACATGGAAATAACCCTGGATGTAGAAAACCAAAAGAAGAGAAAAGGAGCTGTAGATACAAGTTTCACCAACAGAATACAAGAGATGGAAGAGAGAATCTCAGGAGCAGAAGATTCCATAGAAATCATTGACTCAACTGTCAAAGATAATGTAAATGGAAAAAGCTACTGGTCCAAAACATACAGGAAATCCAGGACTCAATGAGAAGATCAAACCTAAGGATAATAGGTATAGAAGAGAGTGAAGACTCCCAGCTCAAAGGACCAGTAAATATCTTCAACAAAATCATAGAAGAAAACTTCCCTAACCTAAAAAAAGAGATACCCATAGGCATACAAGAAGCTTACAGAACTCCAAATAGATTGACCAGAAAAGAAACACCTCCCGTCACATAATAGTCAAAACACCAAACGCACAAAATAAAGAAAGAATATTAAAAGCAGTAAGGGAAAAAGGTCAAGTAACATATAAAGGCAGACCTATCAGAATCACACCAGACTTTTCGCCAGAAACTATGAAGGCCAGAAGATCCTGGACTGATGTCATACAGACCCTAAGAGAACACAAATGCCAGCCCAGGTTACTGTATCCTGCAAAACTCTCAATTAAGATAGATGGAGAAACCAAGATATGCCATGACAAAACCAAATTTACACAATATCTTTCTACAAATCCAGCACTACAAAGGATAATAAATGGTAAAGCCCAACATAAGGAGGCAAGCTATACCCTAGAAGAAGCAAGAAACTAATCGTCTTGGCAACAAAACAAAGAGAATGAAAGCACACAAACATAACCTCACATCCAAATATGAATATAACGGGAAGCAATAATCACTATTCCTTAATATCTCTCAACATCAATGGCCTCAACTCCCCAATAAAAAGACATAGATTAACAAACTGGATATGCAACGAGGACCCTGCATTCTGCTGCCTACAGGAAACACACCTCAGAGACAAAGACAGACACTACCTCAGAGTGAAAGGCTGGAAAACAACTTTCCAAGCAAATGGTCAGAAGAAGCAAGCTGGAGTAGCCATTCTAATATCAAATAAAATCAATTTTCAACTAAAAGTCATGAAAAAAGATAAGGAAGGACACTTTATATTCATCAAAGGAAAAATCCACCAAGATGAACTCTCAATCCTAAATATCTATGCCCCAAATACAAGGGCACCTACATATGTAAAAGAAACCTTACTAAAGCTCAAAACACACATTGCACCTCACACAATAATAGTGGGAGATTTCAACACCCCACTCTCATCAATGGACAGATCATGGAAACAGAAATTAAACAGAGATGTAGACAGACTAAGAGAAGTCATGAGCCAAATGGACTTAACGGATATTTATAGAACATTCTATCCTAAAGCAAAAGGATATACCTTCTTCTCAGCTCCTCATGGTACTTTCTCCAAAATTGACCATATAATTGGTCAAAAAACGGGCCTCAACAGGTACAGAAAGATAGAAATAATCCCATGCATGCTATCGGACCACCACGGCCTAAAACTGGTCTTCAATAACAATCAAGGAAGAATGCCCACATATACTTGGAAATTGAACAATGCTCTACTCAATGATAACCTGGTCAAGGAAGAAATAAAGAAAGAAATTAAAAACTTTTTTAGAATTTAATGAAAATGAAGGTACAACATACCCAAACTTATGGGACACAATGAAAGCAAAGCTAAGAGGAAAACTCATAGCGCTGAGTGCCTGCAGAAAGAAACAGGAAAGAGCATATGTCAGCAGCTTGACAGCACACCTAAAAGCTCTAGAACAAAAAGAAGCAAATACACCCAGGAGGAGTAGAAGGCAGGAAATAATCAAACTCAGAGCTGAAATCAACCAAGTAGAAACAAAAAGGACCATAGAAAGAATCAACAGAACCAAAAGTTGGTTCTTTGAGAAAATCAACAAGATAGATAAACCCTTAGCCAGACTAACGAGAGGACACAGAGAGTGTGTCCAAATTAACAAAATCAGAAATGAAAAGGGAGACATAACTACAGATTAAGAGGAAATTCAAAAAATCATCAGATCTTACTATAAAAACCTATATTCAACAAAACTTGAAAATCTTCAGGAAATGGACAATTTCCTAGACAGATACCAGGTACCGAAGTTAAATCAGGAACAGATAAACCAGTTAAACAACCCAATAACTCCTAAGGAAATAGAAGCAGTCATTAAAGGTCTCCCAACCAAAAAGAGCCCAGGTCCAGACGGGTTTAGTGCAGAATTCTATCAAACCTTCATAGAAGACCTCATACCAATATTATCCAAACTATTCCACAAAATTGAAACAGATGGATCACTACCAAATACCTTCTACTAAGCCACAATTACTCTTATACCTAAACCACACAAAGACACAACAAAGAAAGAGAACTTCAGACCAATTTTTATGAATATCGACTAAAAATACTCAATAAAAATTCTGGCAAACCGAATCCAAGAGCACATCAAAACAATCATCCACCATGATCAAGTAGGCTTCATCCCAGGCATGCAGGATGGTTTAATATACGGAAAACCATCAATGATCCATTATATAAACAAACTGAAAGAACAAAACGACATGATCATTTCATTAGATGCTGAGAAAGCATTTGACAAAATTCAACACCCCTTCATGATAAAAGTCCTGGAAAGAATAGGAATTCAAGGCCCATACCTAAACATAGTAAAAGCCATATACAGCAAACCAGTTGCTAACATTAAACTAAATGGAGAGAAACTTGAAGCAATCCCACTAAAATCAGGGACTAGACAAGGCTGCCCACTCTCTCCCTACTTATTCAATATAGTTCTTGAAGTTCTAGCCAGAGCAATCAGACAACAAAAGGAGGTCAAGGGGATACAGATCGGAAAAGAAGAAGTCAAAATATCACTATTTGCAGATGATATGATAGTATATTTAAGTGATCCCAAAAGTTCCACCAGAGAACTACTAAAGCTGATAAACAACTTCAGCAAAGTGGCTGGGTATAAAATTAACTCAAATAAATCAGTTGCCTTCCTCTATACAAAAGAGAAACAAGCCGAGAAAGAAATTAGGGAAACGACACCCTTCATAATAGACCCAAATAATATAAAGTACCTCGGAGTGACTTTAACCAAGCAAGTAAAAGATCTGTACAATAAGAACTTCAAGACACTGAAGAAAGAAATTGAAGAAGACCTCAGAAGATGGAAAGATCTCCCATGCTCATGGATTGGCAGGATTAATATAGTAAAAATGGCCATTTTACCAAAAGCAATCTACAGATTCAATGCAATCCCCATCAAAATACCAATCCAATTCTTCAAAGAGTTAGACAGAACAATTTGCAAATTCATCTGGAATAACAAAAAACCCAGGATAGCTAAAACTATCCTCAACAATAAAAGGACTTCAGGGGGAATCACTATCCCTGAACTCAAGCAGTATTACAGAGCAATAGTGATAAAAACTGCATGGTATTGGTACAGAGACAGACAGATAGACCAATGGAATAGAATTGAAGACCCAGAAATGAACCCACACACCTATGGTCACTTGATTTTTGACAAAGGAGCCAAAACCATCCAATGGAAAAAAGATAGCATTTTCAGCAAATGGTGCTGGTTCAACTGGAGGTCAACATGTAGAAGAATGCAGATCGATCCATGCTTATCACCCTGTACAAAGCTTAAGTCCAAGTAGATCAAGGACCTCCACATCAAACCAGATACACTCAAACTAATAGAAGAAAAACTAGGGAAGCATCTGGAACACATGGGCACTGGAAAAAATTTCCTGAACAAAACACCAATGGCTTATGCTCCAAGATCAAGAATCGACAAGTGGGATCTCATAAAACTGCAAAGCTTCTGTAAGGCAAAGGACACTGTGGTTAGGACAAAATGGCAACCAACAGATTGGGAAAAGATCTTTACCAATCATACAACAGATAGAGGCCTTATATCCAAAATATACAAAGAACTCAAGAAGTTAGACTGCAGGGGAAAAAATAATTATTAAAAATGGGGTTCAGAGCTAAACAAAGAATTCACAGCTGAGGAATGCCGAATGGCTGAGAAACACCTAAAGAAATGTTCAACATCTTTAGTCATAAAGGAAATGCAAATCAAAACAACCCTGAGATTTCACCTCACACCAGTGAGAATGGCTAAGATCAAAACTCAGGTGACAGCAGATGCTGGCAAGGATGTGGAGAAAGAGGAACACTCCTCCATTGTTGGTGGGATTGCAGACTGGTACAACCATTCTGGAAATCAGTCTGGAGGTTCCTCAGAAAATTGGACATTGAACTGCCTGAGGATCCATCTATACCTCTCTTGGGCATATACCCAAAAGATGCCCCAACATATAAAAAAGACACGTGCTCCACTATGTTCATCGCAGCCTTATTTATAATAGCCAGAAGCTGGAAAGAACCCAGATGCCCTTCCACAGAGGAATGGATACAGAAAATGTGGTACATCTACACAATGGAATATTACTCAGCTATCAAAAACAACGAGTTTATGAAATTCGTAGGCAAATGGTTGGAACTGGAAAATATCATCCTGAGTGAGCTAACCCAATAACAGAAAGACATACATGGTATGCACTCATTGATAAGTGGCTATTAGCCCAAATGCTTGAATTACCCTAGATCCCTAGAACAAATGAAACTCAAGACGGATGATCAAAATGTGAATGCTTCACTCCTTCTTTAAATGAGGAAAAAGAATACCCTTGGCAGGGAAGAGAGAGGCAAAGATTAAAACAGAGACTGAAGGGACACCCATTAAGAGCCTGCCTCACATGTGGCCCATACATATACAGCCACCCAATTAGACAAGATGGATGAAGCAAAGAAGTGCAGACCGACAGGAGCCAGATGTAGATCGCCTGAGAGACACAGCCAGAATACAGCAAATACAGAGGCGAATGCCAGCAGCAAACCACTGAACTGAGAATAGGACCCCGTTGAAGGAATCAGAGAAAGAACTGGAAGAGCTTGAAGGGGCTCTGAGACCCCATATGTACAACAATGCCAAGCAACCAGAGCTTCCAGGGACTAAGCCACTACCTAAAGACTATACATGGACTGACCCTGGACTCTGACCTCATAGGTAGCAATGAATATCCTAGTAAGAGCACCAGTGGAAGGGGAAGCCCTGGGTCCTGCTAAGACTGAACCCCAGTGAACTAGACTGTGGGGGAGGGCGGCAATGGGGAGGGGTTGGCAGGGGAACACCCATAAGGAAGGGGAGGAGAGAGGGGGATGTTTGCCCGGAAACCGGGAAAGGAAATAACACTCGAAATGTATATAAGAAATACTCAAGTTAATAAAAAAAAATAAATAAAAGAAAAAAAAAAGAATGGTCTTGGAAGGGGATAGTTAAGCTGCTAAGTTTAAGATTCTGGGAAGAAACATATGGAGAACGCTGTCTCTTAGTTCCAGGAGTACAAGTAAATATCATCTTAAGGAATTATGAGAAGACAAGTGGGATTGTCGCTTCTAGTGGAAATATTATTTAACTATAATGTGTTAAGGTTCTAAAAGACAGAGCATTTAAGAAAGTATATTTACTGTATATTAATTATAGTCACAAATTTATATGAATAAGTTCCCTTTTCAGATAAATTCTCTTCCATGATCTACTCAAAATAACCACTTTAGGTGGCATTATTTCTATATAGAAGACTAGGCAAGTCAAGGGAAGCTGATTTATTCATGAGAGTTATTCATTTAATTTCCACCATTTAGTATTTATATTCCTTTTGCATTCATTTATTCATTTCATCTTTATTCATTTATGCATTTATTAAATATTTATTTTAATGAGTTTCATTATAACTACAGAAATGATAGGAGGAGGGTTATAGTGAATTTATTCCTTAAATAGGTTTATTTTTTAAAAATCCTCTGAACAGTCAAATCTACTTGAATTAATATCACATTTTTTTTTTACATTTTCACAATTTTGCTAAGTCATTTAATTCTTGATTTAGATAATTTTCTTGAAGTAATTTTTGGTGAATTATTCAGCATGTAGTGTATCAAATAATGTTTTGTACATTGAACATGTTTTAGGTTAAAGTATAGATTGTATTTAGCTGTCACAATCAAAAAGACTTATTTTATCAAAAAAGATGTAATTTGTTAGTTTTATCTTAATTTATACTATTTATGCTTCATTTTGCTTTGGGCAGGTCATGTTAGACTTCCTTTTCTTCACAATGCTATTCTTGTGTCACTAAAATTAAACTTGTAATATGTGTGTGTGTGTGTATGTGTATGTTTATATATGTTTATATATGTTTATATATGTGTTTATGTATAATATGCCATATATAACATAATGTATATATATATATATAAGTTCTCTGTATATGAAAAAATATATTTATATGGCAAACAGAGCTGGGTTTTTTAAGTTTAATGATGATTTCATATCTAGTTTTGCTAGTCTAATGGAGCTTGAAATTCTGCTTCCTCAGAGCTTTAGTGAGGACACATGGCTCTTCTGTTTTTGAAAATGGACATTTTCCTATGTGTATCAAGAGGACTGGAGAGAAGAGAATGATATATAAATGTTGCAATTCTGTCTCACTATTTAAATATTGAACTTGAAAGACACTGAATAACAGGTCCCTTTGTTTGTTTCTTCCCATCCTCATTCCTGTGTTTTCCTTGGCTTTATCTAGCTACCCTTTCCATACCTCTTACTCGGATCTTCATGGCTTACCAATTATGGATTCTTGCTTACTTTTAGTATTTTATTACTTTTTTGAAATTATACAATCAGAGTATATCAGTGAGAAAGCTCCAGTCCTATCTTCCTTCCAGACCATGAGATTCTTTCTCCTGCTCTTCCTGCTATAACTTTGATTAGTATACTATAGCATAATATAATAAAATATAATAGAATCAACCTCTCTCTCTCTCTATGTGTGTGTGTGTGTGTGTGTGTGTGTGTGTGTGTGTGTGTGTGTGTACGTATGTGCATGTGTTCACATGTGTTTGCAGGATGTATACTTTGTGTGAGTAGGTGTACAACTGTATGTGCTTCCTTATATATGGAGACCAGAGGTCAATGTCAGGTATCCTTCACATTCATTTTAATTTTATTCTTTTTCCTTTACTTTCAGCTTATGCATTTTGCTTCATGTGGGTAGTCTTTTGCCTGAATGTATACAGTGCACCACATGTATACCTAGAATATGCTAGTCAAATGCTGTGCCACTGAGTAACACTTCTAGCCTTGGCCTTGTTAAATTACTAACAGAGGTCAGAGACATGAAATCCTGGGCCAGAAAGAGGGCTCTGTAGGTAAAGGCACTGACACCGAGCCTTACAGTCTGAGTTCAAACTCATGGACCCAAATAGTGATAGAAAAATGACTCTCACATGCTTTCCTCTGACTTTCCATATGTTCAACATGGCATTTACATGTTCACATGCATAAAACATAATAAATAAATAATATTTTATTTAAAAAATTAAATAAAATATAAAATATTTTGAAAGTATTCCTGCCATTTTTAAGTGATAAATATATTTACGTAATAGTTGATGTATATAAATACTACTACTTCCTGTATAAAAAGTAAACACTATCACTGTAGTAAGCTTCATGTCTTTGCAAGAAGAGAGACCATGGGCCACTAGGTCTGTCTATCTGAAGCACATGCATTTATAGGCACATAAAGAAGCACAGGAAAGAGGTGAGAAACTATTCTTTAAGCAGTGTGCTTTTTCTTGCACTTTGAAAAATGAACTAATAATATACATGTAAATACATATGTAAACTTAATTACTTTATATTTCATTCATTTTAATTTCTTTGTATGTTTCCTTGTTTTAGCAGCTGGCCTTGAACTCACTGTGTAGCTAAGAGAAAACATGAAAGATCCACCTGCTTCTGCCTCCAGAGTGTTAGGATTACTGAAGCAGGTGACCACTCCAAGCAACTCATGCCTTATTCTTGCCTCAGTCATAACCTCAAAATAATATTGCCAAACTCATTACATATACTGGATTTTCTTCCTAATCAGACCTCCCTAACTTCAACAACAATGCCAAACCACAAGAATCTTCTTAATCCTTTCCAGTTCTTGAGTTTCCTGGATCATCATGGTACAACATACTTATTCTACCTTCAGATTAAACCACAACTTCAATGCATCATCAAGTAAACTGTTAGTCAAGATCAGTGACATTTTTCATAGTATCTTTGTGCTTTCATATCTGCTACACATGGCTGTCAAAATAATATTATTTTACTTCAATCTATGAATCAATAACTCCTAAAATAGAGTATTGATAATCAAAGTAAACCTTAAGTCTCATTCAAAGAGATGTGATAAGAACTTTCTAGCTCTGGAGCCAACATGTGAAGAGCTCAGATGTCACAATCCAGTGCTTACCATATAAAGGTGAACAAATTGAAAATTAGTAATCGTTATTGGATACCACAGGGAACAGAGGGTACAGGAAACAGAATTCCACTGAAATTAGGAGAAAGGGGATCAATCTGAGTCATAGACCAAAGCTAATATCCTGAAGCAGAAGACTCTGAAGTGGTGGGACCCTGTTGAAAAGTCATGTGAATCCCACAACCATGTTCAGAATAGCCAGAACCAAGGTTACAATGGTGTCATTTTTATCTCGATGTTAACCAACTATCTAATTAGACTTAAAGCCTACCAATAGGAATGAATGCATGCCAGGTACTATAAAGCTAGCCAACTCTTAATGAAATTGATAAAATGCTGATGAGACAATGGAACCTAGAGAAGAATCTACTACTATAATTTTCTCAAGGATATATACTGTTGAACTTCATTGTAAATACTTATGCTTATACTTTCAGATATGGGTAGCCCTCATGATTCACCAAAAAGCTTCCTTTTTTAAGCAGAGAGCATTGCAAAATTATACAACAGTTCAAAATATAAAGGAAAACTAACTGTAGATATTCTTCTACATTCATAGTATTCATATAAGACTCAGGGAACATTTCCAAAGATGGGTCAGAAAGATTATAAGAATGAGAAGACCAAGACATCTGATGAGAAACTATTTCTTTTATAATGAAAGGTAAGGTACATACATAAAAGGGTTGTCTATCTGAGACATGAGAAATGAATGCCAATATCAGTTGACATGTTATTGTGAGAGTGGAAAATCCCACAAGTTGTCACCTCTAGATTAACAAAAACAAAAACAAACAAAAAAACCTATAAAGACCAAATTGATCATGTATGTGTATTTGTGTGTGTGTATGTTTTGTGTGTGTGTGTGTGTGTGTGTGTGTGTGTGTGTGTGAGAGAGAGAGAGAGAGAGAGAGAGAGTGCTTATGCAATTAGAGAAAGTCAGTGATCATGAATTTAAAATAGATTTGTAAGAAAGTAACAGGCAGAGTTGGAAGGTGGAGCTAGGAACGTTGTAAATAAATGCACATACATCAAAATTTAAAAGAGCAATTTGCAGATTCATTTGGAATAATAAAAAATGCAAGATAAGGAAAACTTTCCTCAACAATAAAAGAACTTCTGGGGGAATCAATATCCCTGATCACAAACTGTATTACAGAGCAATAGTGATAAAAAAAAACTGTATAGTATTGGTACAGAGGCAGGCAAGTAAATCAATGGAATAGAACTGAAGACCCAGAGATAAAGGCACACACGTATGACCGCTTGATCTTTGACAAAGGGGCTAAAACCATCCAGTGGAAAAAAAGATAGCATTTTCAACAAATAGTGCTGGTTTAACTGGAGGTCAACATGTAGAAGAATATGAATCAATTCATTCTTATCACCCTGTACAAAGCTCAATACCAGGCAGATCAAGGACCTCCATATAAAACCAGATACACTCAAACTAATAGAAGAAAAAGTGGGGAAGAGTCTAGAATACATAGGCACTGGGGAAACTTTCCTGAACAGAACACCAATGGCTTATGCTCTAAGATAAAGAATCAACAAATAGGACCTCATAAAACTGAAAAGCCTCTGTTAGGCCAAGGACAGTCATTAGGACAAAATGGCCACCAACAGACAGGGAAAAGATCTTTACCAATCCTACACCCGATAGAGGGCTAGTATCTAATATATACAAAGAACTCAAGAAGTTAGACTCCAGAGAATCAAATGACCCTATTAAAATAGGTTACTGAGTTAGACAAAGAATTTTCAAATGAGGAATATTGAATGACTGAGAAGTCCCTAAAGAAATGTTCAACATCCTTAGTAATCAGGGAAATGCAAGTCAAAACAATGCTGAGATTCCACCTCATATCAGTCAGAATGGCTAAGATAAAAAACTCAGGTGACAACAGATGCTGGGGAAGATGTATAGAAAGAGGAATACTCCTCCATTTTTGGTGGGATTACAAACTGGTACAATCACTCTGGAAATCAGTCTGGAGGTTCCTCAGAAAATTTGACATAGTACTACCTGAGAACCCAGCTATACAAGTCCTGGACATATACCCACAGATGCTCAAACATATAACAATCACACATATTCTACTATGTTCATAGCAGTCTTACTTATAATATCCAAAATTGTAAAGAACCCAGATGTCCTTCAACAGAGGAATGGATACAAAATATGCAGTACATCTACACAATGGAGTACTATTCAGGTATCAAAAAAAAAATGACTTCATGAAATTCATAGGCAAATGGATGGAACTGGAAAATATCATCCTGAATGAGGTAACTCAATCATAAGAAAACACACATGGGATGTACTCACTGATAAGTGGATATTAGCCCAAAGCTTGGATTACCCAAGATACAACCCACAGAACACATGAAGCTCAAGAAGAAGACAAAGTGTAGATGTTTCAGTCTTTCTTAAGAGGGGGACCATATATTGCCAGGAAGGAGATATGGAGACAATGTTTGGAGCAGAGACTTAGGGAATGGCTATTCAGAATCTGCTCTACCTTGGGATCCAGTCCATATACATAGAGACACCAAATCCAGACAATATTGCTGATGCCAAGAAGTGCATGCTGACAGAAGCCCGATATAGATGTCTCCTGAGAGACTCTGCCTGAATATGACAAATACAGAGGTGAATTCTTGCAACTAACCATTGAACTGAGAATGGGGTCCCCATTGGAGGAGTTAGAGAAAGGATTAAAAGAGCTGGAGGGGTTTGCAATGCCATAAAACAATACCAACCAACCAGAGCTCCCAGGGAATAAACCGTCATCAAAAGAGTACACATGGATAGACCTATGTCTCTAGCCACATATGTAGCAGAGGATGGCATTATTGGGCAAGTAAGAGGAGAAGCCCTTGGTCCTGCCAAGAGTGGGCACATACCCCCTTCAGTGTAAGGAAATGTCTATGCAGAGACTCGGGAAGGGAATGGGTGGTTGGGTGAGGGAACACCCTCATAGATGAAGGCGGAGTCGGGGTTGGGATAAGGGGGTTATGGATGGGAAACTGGGAAAAGGGATAACATTTGAAATGTAAAAAAAAAAATCCTATTTAAAAAGAAAAAAGAAATCCTGGTTGTTAGACACAGATCTGCAGGGTTTATTTTTTTCCCAGCTGATTTTCAGTCTTGCTTTGGTCTGGTTTCTTTCTCTTGTTTCCTTATAGAATGGGAATATTTACAGTGCACTATAATATCATATATTGGATATATAATATTATTTATAATATATTATATTGTAGTATATATAATATTGTAGTATTATATATAATATTGTAGTATTATATATTGGATATATGTTACTTGAATTACATTTTACAGGAGTTCATTCACAATGAAGATATTGCCTTGAATCTAAAGAGATATGTCAGACACTGGACTCAAAACCACTGCTGAAACTAATAATATCGGCACTCCTGAAGTTGGACTAAATTCATTCTCCATTATGTGATGGCCGTGAACTTTTGTCAGTTGAGGAGGGGACATTATATTTTGAATGTAAAGTATCCTTCCTAGGTTAGTGTGATAATTGATCCTCATGGAGGGAATTATGTTTTGAAAGCCTGGAGGGTCTTTTGAACATGTGGCCTACTTGACAGACTTAAGCCCTTAGGGTATGAAGCTACAGATTGCTTGGTTTTCTCTATTCTGCCTCAACTTTTCTGCCATCTGGTCCATGGAGAAGTGAGGAATACAACCACAAGGTCCACCACAAGAGAAGTCCCAGCTTTTATGCTTTCCCCAACATGATGGATTTTATCTCTTGAAACCATTGACTGAAATGAACCTATCCTACATTAAATTGATTCTGTCAGATATTCAGACCCATTTTACATCTATTTGCATAAGTGAGTGTTTAGAATCTAGAGCTGACATGGAAATGTAAAATGAGGTTAAGTTATTCTATATTATTATAAATGTGCAAAATGTGGGTATTTGGAAAAATAAACGGTAGCCAACTTTAAGAGTTCAAAATATTCAAGGTTAGAACAATGTATGCAATAGAAATTTCTAAATAATGAACTATAATATAAAGTATAAAGTACTATTCATTTTGTGTCAGTACATTTAGTTAAGCAGATTACCATCCCCACCCCATAATACTGGATTAGTGGCATATAATCCTCTGGAAGCTTGAATACATCTTAGATAAGATTAAGGAACATTTACTCTTATGTCTGAATATTTTCAAATTGTTAATTCTAATCATATCCTGCATTTGGACTAAAACATAATAAAGGTATCTTCAGTCTCAGGCCTGAATTTTAAGACTTGATTGACAGCTTTGTTCCTGCAAATTATTAGACATGTCTTTAAGTAGAACTAAACAATCCTTCCATGGGTCTTCAGCTACCAGAATACAAAACATGTTCCTTAGGCTCACCGACAACATGAGTAAATTCTTCATAATCTCTCTACACTTGTCTTTCTCTTCTTCCCTCACTCTCTTACTTTCCTCCTATCTCTGTCTCCATTGACTAATGCTTATGCTAATCACACTAGTGCAATATGTTAACAGGGATAGATGATACGACATGTCTTATCTTACAAGATTTCTATAAATCTAAAACAATCTAATGTTCATTTCTAAATGTGTTTATTTCTAAAATGCTTTCTTTGATAATTGGTCTAATAATTCATAGTATTGGGATACAGTTTTTTTTTCTCCATCTTTATTAACTTGGGTATTTCTTATTTATATTTCTATTGTTATTCCCTTTCCTGGATTCCGAACCAACATCTCCCTAACCCCAACTTCTACATGGGTGTTCCCCTCCCCATCCCCCCATTACCGCCCTCCCCCAACAATCATGTTCACTGGGGGTTCAGTCTTGGCAGGACCATGGGCTTCCCCTGCAACTGGTGCTCTTACTAGGCTATTCATTGCTACCAATGCGGTTGGAGCCCAGGGTCGGTTCATGTGTAGACTTTAGGTAGTGGCTTAGTCCCTGGAAGCTCTGGTTGGTTGGCATTGTTGTTCATATGGGGTCTCAAGCCCCTTCAGTTCTTTCAGTCCTTTCTCTGATTCCTTCAACGGGGGTCTCGTTCTCAGTTCAGTGGTTTGCTGCTGGCATTCGCCTATATATTTGCCATAGTCTGGCTGGGTCTCTCAGGAGAGATCTACATCTGGTTCCTGTCAGCCAGCACTTCTTTACTTCATCCATCTTATCAAGCTTGGTGGTTGTATATGTATGGGCCACATGTGGGGCAGGCTCTGAATGGGTGTTCCTTCTGCCTCTGTTCTAAACTTTGCCTCCCTATTCCCTGCCAAGGGTATTCTTGTTCCCCTTTTAAAGAAGGAGTGAAGCATTTGCATTTTGGTCATCCTTCTTGAGTTTCATGTGTTCTGTGTATCTAGGGTAATTCGAGCATTTGGGCTAATAGCCACTTATCAATGAGTGCATACCATGTGTGTTTTTCTGTGATTAGGTTACCTCACTCAGGATGATATTTTCCAGTTCCAACCATTTGCCTACGAATTTCCTAAAGTAGTTGTTTTTGATAGCTGAGTAATATTCCATTGTGTAAATGTACCATTTTTCTGTATCCACTCCTCTGTTGAAGGGCATCTGGGTTCTTTCCAGCTTCTGGCTATTATAAATAAGGATGCTATGAACATAGTGGAGCATGTGTCTTTGTTATATGTTGGGGCATCTTTTGGATATATGCCCAAGAGAGGTATAGCTGGGTCCTCAGGTAGTTCAATGTCCAATTTTCTGAGGAACCTCCAGACTGATTTCCAGAATGGTGGTACCAGTCTGAAATCCCACCAACAATGGAGGAGTGTTCTCTTTCTCCACATCCTCGCCAGCATCTGCTGTCACCTGAGTTTTTGATCTTAGCCATTCTCAGTGGTGTGAGGTGAAATCTCAGGGTTGTTTTGATTTGCATTTCCCTTAAGACTAAAGATGTTGAACATTTCATTAGGTGTTTCTCAGCCATTAGGTATTCCTCAGCTTTGAATTCTTTGTTTAGCTCTGAACCCCACAATTTTAATAAATCTAATATGCATGACATTTTTGGATCAGTGCTAAGTATAAAGTTAATATCCATAAACGTCACACAGGAGCCTATGGAGTAAATGCCACCTATTTGGTAATTATGTCTTGAATGCCTACCTTATCAATTTTTCAATAAAAGTCTATTTATCACCTAGTTGGTTTTTTTTTTTTTTTAATTTTTGTTAGCTGAGAGGATTGATCGTAGTCCAGGCTTTGGAAACTGAAGAAATATGTTGACATTGATCTGTCAGGGCAAAGTCTGACAGAGGGTATATTTTGTATTTCATGCCAACCTAACCATTATGTTGTTCACAATGGCAGAACATGTTTTCAAGTAACCGATACCTTATCCAGTGAGACAGTTGCAGGATTCTATGTTTATATTGCTATTATCTCTGAAGTTAAAGTCATCAACATAAAATCCAAATAGTTTGTAAAAGATTCAGATTTAGTTATGTGATGACATCACTCCTATGATTAACTTTTCCAATTATGATCATAACATTCCTACACAATTTAAGAATATCACATAGCATTTTGTAGACTTAGAATTACTTTCACATGCTTGGAAACTCTATGATTATATCAAGTTACTTCTCCTTCCTATTAGAGTTTTCCCAGTATTTAGATGATATGATTTAAACGTATATGGTTTTTGACCTGTAGTATAAAAACATGAAGAAGACAGCATGTAAAGAGTCTTCAGCCAGGAACCAGATTGAATTCAATGAGCAAAATAGGATTATATTTATTAATCTTGAACCATTCATGTTGAATTTAATGTATATTCCTGAATAGGTAGTATTTTATTGAGAGAAGCTTATAATATCTAACATCATAGCATCAAATCACCCTCACTTCCAATAATTTCCAGGAGACTTTATTTCCTTGCTGGCTCTAGATAGAAAAATGACATTTTGGAAATATCCACATATTCTCTTAGGGAACACCAGCGACAGCTTTATTTCTCCCTGGCATGTTCCACTGTCATTCATGGTCTTGGTGTCTTCAGTGTGCCACTTTTTCTGGTATCCATTCCTTTTCTAAGTATTTATTGAACTGTAACTTTCCATTGCCAATGATTATTTGCAATGACTATTACATGTTTTTAAGCTTCCCATAATAATACTCCTTTTAGTTTTTTTATATTTTCATAAATTATGTGGTCCTTCAAAAGAAAATGAAGAAGAAAAACAAAAACAAAAAACAAAAATACGAAAAAAACACAACAACAAAAACAAACAAACAAACAAACAAACAAACAAACAAAACCACAACTCTGGCAGAAAATGATTTTCTGTCTTTATTTGCCCCATACCTGAAAGGATATACAAGTAAGTCCAGTTTTCTTAATCTTACTCACTGATTTATTTCTTATTCCAACCGCTGCTTCTTTTTTTTTAAGTTTCCTTTGAAAACAAGAGTTTGCCCTGAGTTTGTACAGTCATTTCTGCATACCTATTACATTTTGAAAAATGGTAGACAAAAAAAACATGTTCAGTAGTAGTACAGAATCGTTTTTAAAGGAAGATAATGAGAAGAACTTTGTAGTTCTGGCTGTAAAATTCTGACATCAAACTGAAGAGTACCAACAGCAAGTTTGGGGTTCTTCTGTTTTATTGCCTGGATCAGCTTCCTGAATTTTCATTTCCCAGGAGCTCCATTTTTGCTTTGAAGATCATCATCTATCAGATGAAATATAATG